>NW_006239105.1:970228-970845 GCF_000226075.1 Solanum tuberosum
TGCTCATGATCATGCCAGCAGGGTTAGCTTGGGATCACTTGTGGTCCTAGGTCCGGTGTACGCGTCTCGGGGGTAGTCTCGGGGAGTGACAAACTTGATATCAGAGCATTAGGTTTAAGAGTCCTAGGATGTCTGAAAGTCGCACAAAGTAGAGTCTCTTTCATAGGTTTGAAGTGCACCACATCTATGAGAGGGAGGCTATAGAGTGTTTTATGAAAAACAACATTTTCTTTGGTATTCTTATCTTGCGTTAGGTATGATCCAACTTATCCTTTCTAATCCGTCGTTATGCATTTCAGATAATGCCTCCTCATAGAGAGTACGCACGTAATTCTAATGCAGTTTCTCTAATCCCAAACCATAAGGTTTTGATGAGTCCGAGATTTGGACTCATTTCAGGATTTTTTTATATAGATTTAGTGTCCTCAAATGCTTAAATTGTGCCAATAGAGAACAATCAGCAGGTCCCAATTCCTACTAATAGAAATGGTGGATCAGTGGCAGCTAGTGTTTGAGATTTTTTTTAAGGATGAAACTGCTTGAGTTTTAGGGTCACAAGTTGGTGAAGACCCACAAAACTTCATTGATGAGGTTAAGAAAATCTTTGGAGTGATGCA
>NW_006239105.1:973415-1032127 GCF_000226075.1 Solanum tuberosum
TCTCTCAAGTACTGACTCATACGTGCGCTACATCTTCTTGTGATGTAGGTTTAGGTTGTGAGTCCTCATTCTTCGAGGACTAGTAATATGTTTATCTTTATCGCTTTTAGTCTTTAGTTTCAGTTTTGCTAGACCTAGTTGGGGCATGTCCCAACATTTCTAGTCAGTTTAAAGGCTTATTTCAGACATAGTTAGATTCAGCTTAGTATTGAGTTAATATCTTCTTTGTATTAAACTCATCAGTTTTCATATATATCAGTTATAGTATATGGGTATTCTCTATCTTTTCATTTTTATTTATGATTTAACTTCCACATTAGTTTATTATCTTTAGTATGCTCGTGATCATGCCAGCATGGTTAGCTTGGGATCACTTGTGGTCCTAGGTCCCGCGTACGCGTCTCGGGGGTAGTCTAGGGGAGTGACACTGCCCGTCCATCTATGGATGGAATGCCGTGCTAAAAGTTAGTTGAGTGCCCAACTCTCATGCAATTTTTCCTAAAACTTGGATGTGAGTTGCGTACCACGGTCCGAGATGATGGAAAACAGCACCCCATGCAGCCTTACTATCTCCTTCACATAAATCTTAGCCAACTGTTGAGTATTATAGTCTACTCTAACATGAATGAAGTGGGCGACTTAGTCAGTCTGTCAACCACCACCCAAATAGAGTCAAACTTCCCCAAGGTCTTGGGAAGACCAACCACGAAATCCATAGCTATCCTTTCCCACTTCCATTCAGAAATTGGCATTAGCTGAAGCAAACCTGTAGTCCTTTGGTGCTCATTCTTTATATGCTGACAATTTTGGCACTTAGCCACAAACTCAGCTATGTCTTTCTTCATGCCAGACCACTAATAAAGTAGTTTCAAATCTCGGTACATCTTGGTCACACCCGTATAAATGGAATACCGCGAACTGTGGGATTCTATCAACATCTTCTAAATCAGGTCATCCACTCGGTGAACACAAATTCTTCCCCTAAAAATGAGCACACTACCTGCATCAAGAGCCACATCTTGTGCATTGCCAGACACTGTCTTCTTTCTGAGCTCATTCAGACTCTCATCCTCAAACTGCTTGGCCTGGATCTCATCAAGGAATGTAGGCATAACCTTAATGCTGGCTAACACCCCACCTTTCTCTGAGATGCTGATACGTCCAAACTTACAGTCCAAATAATTTGGAGTGTAAACGGTCGATGTCAATTTACAGAACTCAACTAGAGTAGAGGTCGATCCCACAGAGAATTTCTTTACAGATAAAGTTTTACTATCGCATTTACTCAATTGTCGTTACTATTTCCTAAACAATTAACAAGGAAAGTAAAATTTGGTTTAATTGAAAGTATTTATTAGCAAGTACTTCAAGTCAAAACTTAGTTACACGATTCACAAAAGATCTCGTTGTAAGTTGATTCAAACAATTTAAAGAAACCAGGTTTTGTGTTCACTATGACATCGATTATAACGTTCTTTCGTAAACTGGGTGTCAAGTAAATCAATGTTTACAGACTCTTTGCGACTTAAATAAATCTAACACTTCTCAGCCTAATTAGATAATATTCACTATAATTCTCTCGAACTTAAAAAGTTATCGATATTGGACTTCGCTTAATTTGATACGGTGTTAAAGATCCCTTATCTCGAAATCTGACTTTAACTCTAATTCGTAAACTTAGTTTAGTTTTTTCCCAACTGATGCTTTTCTCTCGAACAAACACCAGATACAGGCCTGTCTAAAGCGTGCACTCAATAGCCTAAAATGATAATGAAAGCTATAAACTACAAGTTGTAAACAAAGATTGCCTTTTTACTTATTTTACGGAATCGCAGCTAGAATATCATCATAGATCCCACACACCCAGTCGTGACGTTTAGCCACTCATGTTCTTATGCAAAGAATCAATAATAGATAATGAAAGCCTATTAAGAATCACTTACAAAAATAATCGGTAAATCAACAACCACTTGATAATTTCAAGATCGAAATGAACAACATCCCACCGATGGCAATAATTTGAATCCAAAATCTAAAATTCAAGTTTTCTTTTCTGTTCCTCGTTGTGAAAACGTCAGATAATCCCTAATGCTTCGCAAAAATGACCTAAAGTAATTTAAAATAGAATGTTTAAAATGAGTCCTAATCAAATTAGGACTGAGTTGTCGGGCCTTGTCACGGCCACTACCACGACCCGTCAAGGGATTCACGGACCGTGAAGCCCTCCATGGTCTTGCCTTGGACCTTCCCCAGAGTGGGTCTTCAAACTTGGTCACTGTAAAATGTACCACGAGAGAAACCACGGTCCGTAGTGAGTACCACGGCCCGTGAAGTTACCCGTGGTCTTCACTTTGTTTTCAAACTTTCTTTCAACTCTTTCTTGCTTTTATACTGGTTCAGCTTCACGGTAGGTACCACGGTTCGTGGTAATAACAACGGCCCGTATAAACCTCCATGATCTTCACTTGAATTCTTGCTCTTCATCTTCTCAAGGCCCAGTTCTGGCCCTCTTTTACGAGCTCAACCACGGACCGTAACAAAGTTAACGGTTTGTGAAGTTGGCCGTGAACTTCACTTGGGCCAACATCAGTTCTGCTTCTTTTTCTGTACAACCCAGATTCTGCCTACAGATTTAACAAACCCATCAAATAATCCCAAAATATCACTTATTTCCAGTATTAGTTCATAGTTATTAAGCATCAAATGTGCCACGATTTCGCGGCACATCAACAGCCTCAACTTAGAACCATTACTTGTCCTCAAATGATGAGAAAACAAACAAATACAATCAGCCCTCAATTCATTTCCAGATTTATGACACTACGCAACAACTATTTCAAGTATAATTTGTATCCCAAACCTCTGAATCTAACATGTAAGGATCAATACATGACATCTCATTACTCATAGTCAATCATGCTTATACTTGCGAATTATCAGCTCACACAATCTACTTTCAAATGCAACCACTGTGTCCTCACACCAAAGAAGTCCCTCGCTCATATTGGTAATGACTGAGTACTACTCTCACGCTCTCAATGAACTTCTAACACTAACAACAAACTACCATAGGCTTGCCCTTGCTTTCTACACTTTCTCTTTCAAACACCCGGAATAGGATCGCTGTAGGACTTTATTTGGTTGTAACATAGGCTTGGGGCTAGGGAATGGATATTTGGTTTCGTGAGAGACTAATTCCTTGGTTTCCCCAAAGTTTCGTTTTCACATACTCTTTTCTGAGTGATTTCTCTTTTTCTTTATTTCATCCCGACCCAGTAGCTATCATTTTCTCTTTTTTTTTTTTTTAACATTCGGCTCACTGGTTGAACCCTTTTTTTCCCTTTTTCTTTCTGTTCGGATTGCAATCACCCTCAACTTAGGCTTTTGGCCTGAGTTGTGATATCGTATTCCTTCGGAGAACCAAGGATTTGATATATGTTGGGTAAGAACAATGACTGATTTAAGGCTCAAATTGGGTTCAACTGATAAGCTTTTCATTTGGTTCCTTTTTTTTTTTTTTTTTTTTTTACTGGTTTAACAAAAATGGCCTACTGATCCTTTCCTCTCTGGTTATTTTCAGATTCACGCAAGACTACTGCAAGTTCTAGTTTCTGCTCTTAGTGTTAGACTTCAATCAAAACTTACTCACACACTACACAAGATTGCATTATTTAGTTTCTTGGTTCACCAATTAATTGGTCAGATTAGCCACTTTCAACATATCAGTATCTAAGATGTCATCTAAAGATCCTAACAGTCAAACTCAGATTTAGGTCCTCAATATTTACAGAGTAGCTGTTGCACAGCTCAATACATAAAACACCCACAACAGTAATACAAAGAGAAAACCTCCATTTTTCTAACAGCTTTAAGGCACGTTGCTGACCACCCTCTCCCCAAATAAAAAAGGACTTTGTCCTCAAAGTCGAGATAAAACAATCAAAAACACGGGCTATGAGGAGGGGTCATACCTGCGGCGCCGGTCTTCGTATCAGTATTGGCACCCTTATCAATGGATGCACTCTCAGGTCTCGGGACATGATCAGTGTGGTCCTCATTAGTCGAAGCAGGTGCACCACTACCAGAAGCTCCAACTAAGGCTGCATCTCGCTGTTGCTGGTCAAGGGCTTCCTTCTCCCTAGCTTCCCTCTTTGATGCTCTACGAGCTCTCTTTTCTTGCCTTTTTGCCTCTCTAGCAGAGTCAGTGGGGGTCTCCTCATCAAGTTCTCCAGCTATGTGGTTTCTCTTGCCGGATTTACTTGTAGGGGGTGCATCCCAAAGATCATCGAGTGTTTGAGTGGAGGGTGCCTGACTTAACATTTGCATCAACGACTCTGGCATGACTGGAGTGGGCACCTGTGCTGGCTTTTCAGCCAGCTTAACAATTTGAGTGCAAATTTCTTCCAACTGGGTTCTGAACTCGTCAGTATCTGCTGAACCGGTAGCCTGGAAGCGATCCTGAACAAGGTTCTCCAAACCATCCACTCTAGACTGATAGCTCCATCCTCATCTCATCTTTTATCTCCTTTTTCGCAGCTAATATCTTTGTCTCTATCAGCTGGGGCATCTAGAGCACAATTTGGTCTACCAATGTCCTGATCTGGCACTGATCTGCAACCAATTTCTCAAGAAAAAGCATAGGGATAGTGATAAAGGTACCTGGAGTCTGGGAGGTTGAAGCAGGAGGTGGTGCTGCCTCTGTGGACGGTTGTGATGACTCTCCCTATTCTGGATCTCTACTTGCCTGTGGGATATCAAGTGGGACATGTGGAATAACAGCTAAAGTACCTACATCGGCATATTTTGCGCCAAAGAGATGGTTCGCGACATCGTTGATTTTTGAAACTTGGGTTAGTCTGAATGCTTCACCCCATCTGTCAACTAGGCTGTTCGGAGGAATATTCGCTCCTCGACATAATTTACCTATCAGACAGGGAAAAGGAAGTGTAGCTCTCTCATTTAGCGTCCTGTCTCTCATCTCGATTGCTATTATCCATCCTACATTGACCGGGTAACCGACCATAAGACATGCTACTAACGAGGCCAGGGAAGGGGACAAAGTGTTATCATTAGCTGTCGGTCTCAATTGCACTCGGACAACAGCCCACCAAATCTTGGCCGGGAAAGATAGCGAAGCTTTAGTGATAAGTGTTGGAGCTGTGGTGACCCAACTTGCATTTTCCCTATCTATGGCAATTTGCTTCGCAATCCAGCGTAAAACCCTTTCTCGAGAAGTTTTGATCTTCCATTGTAGCATCACTGGTGACCTCATGGTGTTTGCTCTCGAAAAGGCCAACTAAAACGGGTGCAGAGCATTCTGGGCCGTACAACATTCTGTTAATCGACGCCTCAGAAATATCTATTGATTTGCCCCTAACTATGATTGAGTTGAGTGGACCCCATGTACTAGCCATATCTTTCTATCCACGCTTCGTGGTCTCTGTATCCGCAGCAAAATTCATCAATGTAGCTGCATAAGAGGAATAAAATTCTCTGGTCAGATGGCTAGAGTATTCACCAGGTGCATTGTCCATCCAATCGAACTGATGGAGCTGAAATATCCGATAGATGTCCGAGAATGCTTTGACATCAGCTACCACCACCCTAGTCTCAGGCATAATTGCTCGATTCTTGAAGCCCCCGGTTTTATTCACAATGCCATTGTCGAAGAAATCTTTAGATCTGTTGACAGTCCACATAGAGCGATAACAAGCAATCAGTTGTGGTTTCAATGCAGGGTTAGGTTCCTGAGCGTTCACATACATCACCATGGTATCATCATCGGTGATTTCCTCCTCATCCTCTCTATTAACTGTTTCCTCTCGTACTCCAGTTTCAGCTTCTGTGGTAGCCACAGGTGGAGAAGTACTTGTGTCCGCCTGAGAACCGCTGTCAGATTCAGCACTGTCCCCCGAGTCATCTGCAGAGTTTTCCCCATTCTCGGAACTACTACTTCTCTCTTCAGATTGAGGAGGAGAGTCCTGGAGAATAGCTCTCCTAGCCAATGATCTAGTAGCCCGAGGTGAGTGATCTTCAGGTGTAACATTTATTTGCACCTCAGACCCACTCGCTTCAGAGTCGCCATGGCCCTCTGATTGTGAGGCGGTGACAAGAGCAGGTTTGTTAGCATTCTTTCTTCTGGGACCCATTGTACCTGAGAAGCAAAACACCAATTCAGTACAATCATTAATAAAACGACAAACTAGCGGGTACTCAGACTTCCCCTGTGTAATATCATCGTGACCCCTTGCCTTATGAATGCCGTCACCCAATCTATCATCTGGAAGGGCCACAAAATCACAATATTAACAAAAACTAAATACCTATAAATACACACAAGGGAACACTACGAGCACTTGAATGAGCCGTGGTATAAACCACGGACCGTGATGTCCCTCGTGGAGTTTAAACAGGATCAGAGTGCACAGGGAATTTCTGGCCATTTAACCAAGGGATGTTAACGGAAGGTTTCATGGCCCGTGGAGTGAACCACGGTCCGTGATACTGCCCATGAACATTGACTGAGGACCACTGAGGGCTTGGTTGATTTTCAAGTGTGTTTTACGACAAGTTTCACGATCCGTAATGTCTTCCACGGTCCGTACAACCTGCCGTAGTCTTACACTAGGCAATACGTCAGTCAGCGTCCTCCCAGCATCAAATTTTTGCACTTAATCCCCATTGTTGTAAAAATATAGGCTCTTCTCATACCTGAAACCCTACTCTACTACTTATTCAACTAAATTAAGTAACCTAAATTTCACTACCCGACCAACAAATTTGACCCTCTTGTGATCGACTAACACACAAGAGTAACTACAAATTTCCAATTTCGACTTACCCACTCCAAGTAAGTAATAGTTTAGCAATTAATCATCACAAATGCATACTGAAGCCAAGAAAATCGAAGCCAGTATGAAAAAAATGTAACGATGCAAACCATTGAAACTCAACTTACTTGGATTGAAGAAACCAAAAACGGGAAATCGCTGGACACACTTGCACAACTGAACAATTAGGGTTTGGATTCTTGGGTAGATGTAGGATTTATTGATGAATGATGATCAATTCTTCCTTAGATAACTGTTGTGGAGGAGAAAAAGAGAGAAACTGAAGTTTTGCCCTTTGGAATCAATAAATACGTTTTAATTTATGAGTTGGGTTACGCGTGGGTCGGGTCGGGTCATCAGTGTTACTGGGTAGTAGATTATGGGCCGTGAGACTTCTCGTGGAAGATATGACGATCCGTGGATCTGTTCGTGACATTACCCTGGCAAAGAAACTTACCTGATGCAGACGACAGACCGTGAAGTTGCCCGTAAAAGAAGTCACGGTCCGTGATACTATCCGTGACGTTGACTTAGAACCGAGATTCTTCCCTGAGGTTCACGAGAGGTTAGACGGCTCGTACAATACATAACGGACCGTGAACCCCTCCGTGAACCCTCTTTATGCAATTTCCAGTAGCTTCCAAATTTAGTCCTCACTTTGACAAATCGTGATAGTTCCCGTGAAAAGCTCTACGGTTCGTGGTCCTGACCGTGACGTTCAGTCTGCACCAATTTCTTCATTTTTCCCCTTATTCTCTCCTACACACCTCAGCACACAGTGACTCTATAAAAATAAAGAAAAATAAGGAAAACGAGAATATACCTAATATAATTACATCTTGGGTTGCCTCCCAAGCAGCACACAATTTAACGTCGCGGCGCGACGCAGGTTACTTGATTACTCAGACTTCATCAAGTTTACATTCCTCCATAATTTTCACATCCTCAGGAGCACCCAAATATGCCTTGATTCGCTGACCATTAGCTTTGAATCTCTCGCCTTTCTCATTTTCCAATTCAATAGCACCAGATTGAAAAACCTGTGTGACTTTAAAGGGTCCAGACCATTTAGACTTCAGTTCTCCTGGAAACAGATGCAGTCTGGAGTTGAAAAGTAACACCAAGTCACCAGGAGTAAAGCTCTTTTTCTCAATATACTTGTCATGATATAGCTTCATCCTCTCCTTATACAGTGCAGGTCTCTCATAGGCCCTCAGACGGAACTCATCCATCTCATTGATCTGATCTAGCCTCAAGTTTGCAATTTCACTCCAATTTAGGTTCAGCTTCTTCAACGCCGAGAGTGCTCTATGCTCAAGCTCAACTGGTAGATGACACGCCTTTCCAAAACACCAATTGATATGGAGACATACCAATAGGTGTCTTGAAAGCTGCCCGATATGCCCATAGGGCATCATCTAGCTTCCGTGCCCAATCTGTCCAGTTGGCATTCACTGTCTTTGCCAAGATTGTTTTAATTTCCCTGTTGGAAACTTCCACTTGACCACTCATCTGTGGGCGATAAGGTGCTGCCACCTTGTGCTGTTTTACTCCATACTTGGTCAGAAGTGCACTAAAGACTTTGTTGCAGAAGTGAGACCCACCATCACTGATAATGGCTCTGGGTGTTCCAAACCTTGAGAAGATGTTCTTTTTCAAGAACCCAGCGACGCTCTTTCCATCATTCTCAGGTAATGCAACAGCTTCAACCCATTTGGACACATAGTCCACAGCCACCAGTATATATTTCTTCCCATATGAACTCACAAAGGGGCCCATGAAGTCAATACCCCACACATCAAACAATTCCACCTCCAGAATAGGTGTCATGGGTAACTCATGGCGCTGAGAGATGGCTCCTTGCCGCTGGCACACATCATAACTCCTTACTATATCCACTGCATCTTGATGAATTGTAGGCCAGTAATACTCACACTGAAGTATCTTGTGAGCTGTTCGAGCACCACCATGATGACCACCAACTGGAGATGAGTGAGAGGCCTCCAAAATATGCAACATATCGGCTTCCGGAGCACATCGCCTAATTATATTGTCAGCACACACCCTGTACAAATATGGTTCATCCCAAAAGTACTTGTCTACATCATGCAGGAACTTTTTCCTTCGCTGATATGTTAGTCCCTCGGGCATTAAGTCACTGACCAGAAAATTAGCATAGTCAGTAAACCAAGGAATAAGGTCAAGAGTAGCAGCTAATACCTACTCATCCAGGAATTTGTCATCTATCTTGAGCTCAAGTTCTTCCTTCTTTGCAGCTTCCAACCTAGACAGGTGATCCGCTACCTGGTTCTCACAACCTCTCCTGTCTTTCACTTCGAAGTCAAACTCTTGAAGAAGCAATACCCATCTGATCAGCCTAGGCTTGGCATCTTTCTTTGCTATGAGATATCTCAAAGCAACATGGTCTGTGTGGATTATCACTTTAGTGCCCAGAAGATAAGCTCTGAACTTTTCAAAAGCATACACTACAGCCAATAGTTCCTGTTCAGTGACTGTGTAGTTTCGCTGTGCCCCATTTAGCGACTTACTAGCATAGTAAATCGGATGGACATCCTATTGCGCTTTTGTCCCAACACAACTCCTAACGCAGTCCCACTAGCATCACACATCACCTCAAATGGCTCCGCCCAGTCTGGGCCAATAATCACTGGTGCTGAAATTAGTTTCTCTTTTAGGCACTCAAAAGCTTTAAGGCATGTCTCATCGAAGACAAATTTCACCTCCTTCTCTAAAAGCTTGCACATAGGGTGTGCAATTTTTGAGAAGTCTTTGATGAAACGCCTATAAAATCCAGCGTGTCCTAGGAAGCTTCGAACACCCTTCACACAGATTGGCGGAGGTAATTTTTCAATCACCTCAATCTTAGCCTTGCCGACCTCAATTCCTTTCTGTAACAGCTTGTGTCCAAGGACTGTGCCCTCTTTTACCATGAAGTGGCACTTCTCCTAATTTAGCACTAAGTTGGCTTGCTCACATATCTGTAAAGCCCTGCTAAGATTCAACAAATAGTCATCAAAAGCATCGCCTACTACAGAGAAGTCATCCATAAATACCTCTAGAGTGTCCTCAACCATGTCTGAAAAGATGGACATCATACACCTTTGAAATGTGGCTGGTGTATTACATAGTCCAAATGGCATGCGTTTAAACGCAAAGGTGCCATAAGGACATGTGAAGGTGGTCTTTTCCTGATCTTCAGGTGCAATTGATATCTAGTTGTAGCCAGAATATCCATCTAAGAAACAATACCATCCTTTACCTGCCAACCTGTCAAGCATCTGGTCCATGAAAGGCATGGGGAAATGATCCCTCAAAGTCCATTTGTTTAGCTTCTTGTAATCCATGCACACTCGCCATCCAGTGACCAGACTCTGCGGGACTAATTCATTCTTGGCATTCGCTACCACAGTCATGCCTCCCTTTTTAGGCACACATTGCACTGGACTGACCCAGTGGCTATCAGAAATAGGGTAGACCACCCCAGCATCTAACCATTTGATTATTTCTTTCTTAACCACCTCTTGCATACGTGGGTTCAACCTCTGTTGGTGTTCAATACTCGGGCTGCAGTCTTCCTCAAGCTGAATCGTATGCGTGCAAATACCTGGAGGTATCCCAATTATATCAGCAATGGTCCCATCCAATGGCTCTTTTGTATATTTTTAGCACCTTGATCACCTCTTGTACCTGCTCTTCATTCAAATCTGCAGCCAATATCACAGGTAAAGTGTTATTTAGTACCCAAGAATACATACCTTGAGGTGATTGGGTAACTGTTTCAGCTCTAACACTGGTGGCTCCTCAATGGATGGTTTCGCTGGAGGACTTGGCCTGTTTTCCAAGTCCAAGTCCAATTTCTTTGGCGCATACGAATGTGCTCCCATACCCTGCAAGGCATTCACGGTCTCTACATAGTCAGACCGAAAATCCACATCAAAGTTCATCAGTACTGCTGCTAATGTTTCAACAACCATTCTCTCTTCTATAGGTACCCTCATGTCTTCATCAATGACCATCTCTATTGCAGATATCACATTCATAGCTCGTGGCTGTTTCATAGACCTGCAAATATTGAACCTTACCTCATCTGTGTTGAGTCTGAACTTCAACTCTCCTCTCTCAACATACACTAAAGCTCTTCCTGTGGCCAAATAGGGTCTTCCCAAGATTATGGGAACCTCAAAATCTACTTCGCAATCCAGAATTACAAAATCAGCTGGAAAGATGAAAGTGTCCACCTTTACTAGTACATCACACAGGATTCCCACTGGCCTATTTACTGACCTATCAGCTATCATCAACCTCATTGATGTAGGTTTTGGTACTCCCAAACCTAACTTTTTATAAACGGCTAAAGGCATTAGATTTATGCTAGCTCCCAGATCACATAAAGCTTTTGCAAACTTGATTGACCCAATGGTGCATGGTATTGTGAATGCACCTGGATCCTCCTTTTTCTGCACCAGAGATCTGGTAGCAATGGCACTGCAATAATGAACATCGTTAGGGAAATCATGACTTATAGCTCTTTTCTTGGTGACCAAGTCTTTCATGAACTTGGCATATCCTGGCATCTGCTCTAGGGCTTCAACCAATGGAATGTTTACTGAAAGTTGTTTTAGCATGGTGATGAATTTCGTAAAATTTCCATCTTCAGCTTTCTTTTTGAGCCTTTGAGGGAAAGGAGGAGGTGGCCTGGGAATCTGCTGTAAGGACAGGTATTCCTGAACCTCTTTCTCTTTTCCTCTCGAATGTTGTGCTTTAGGTTGAGATTGTTGAGCCTCTCCCTGATCATCTACCTATATATTCTCATCCTCCTTTCTGCTAGCTTGCTCCAAGACCTGTTCATACTTGGTACCTGCAGAAATAGGGTCAGAAAGAACTTTACCACTCCTGGTGGCGATGGCCATGCAGTGTCCTTCCTTCTTGGGATTTTGAATGGTATCACTTGGTAGTGATCCGTTCTTTCTCCGATTCATTGAGGCTGAGAGTTGCCCCAACTGCTGCTCTATTTGTTTAATAGAGGTGGTGTGAGAGTCCACCAACTGACTCATGCTCGAGAAGTCACCTCTCATTTCTTTCACCCCTGCATCGGTTGACTCAACCTTCTGAAGTACCTTAGCCATCATGTCCTCTAGCTTGGACCCGTTAGAGCTACCACTCACCTGATCTGTATTACCTGGAGGTATATATACACAACTGCGGTCATTCCTATACCCCTCTCTGTTTTTCCAGTTTCCTTGATCTCTATTTGTTGGCCTTTCATACTGACCATCCCTAGCATAGCTCCGACCTGCATTTCCAGAATTGTAACCCTGATTTCCAGAGTTATAATTCTGGAAACCTCCTTGATTTCCCAAATATTTAGCTTCCTCATCAATGTCAAGATCCTGATCTTCATACCTGTGTTGCTGTCCCACAACATTCACCTTTTCAGACTTGGCAACAATGTGCTTTGTGAGCAAGTCTATTTGAGTCCTCATATATGTCATGTCTTGGTCCCTTTCTTCTTCTCTCTTCCTTTGTTCAGCTGAAAGCTCAAATGTATACCCGAGCTCTCCTACCTCTGCATCTCTAGTGTACCATGCTCTGTTGTTCTTTGAGACCTCATCTAATAGCTGCATACTTTCTGCAAATGGCTTCCTCATAAATGAGCCTCCACAAACTGCATCAACAACATGTTTAGTAACATAATTCAGAGACCTATAAAAGGCCTATTTAAGATGCCTTTCGGTAAGATCATGGTTTGGGAATTTCTTTAACTTTTAGCTGAACCTCCACCAAGTATCATGCATGGCTTTTCCTGGTAGTTGCTTGTGTGTACTAATCTAGTCCTTCATCTGCAACTCTTTTGATTCTGGGAACTATCGTTCCAGGAAAGCTTCCTTCAACTCATTCCAAGTTCTGATGGAGTCATCTGGCATCTCATTCAACCAGTTAGTCGCCTCTCCAGTAAGAGAATGGAAACAGCCTCAATCTCATTGCTGTTTGGTTTACCCCAGGAATCTCTTGTGACTTACAGATAGCCACGAAGTTCATCAAGTGTTGATTTGCATCATCACCAGCTGCACCCTAAACATACCCTTAAGGTTCAACAATTGAATCATAGTGCTTGTGATTGTGAACTTAACACCTGGAGGTAGTGCAAGTAACACTATCGCTCTAGTGGCTCCAGCTCCATCCAAATCTGCATTATCTTCATCATACATCATGTGCGCTGGATGCTGAGCTCTACCCCTTGGAGCTATTGGTTGGCGCTGGGGAGGGATCAATCCATCCACTCCTCTATTCTCATCTACCACCCTAGGTTGGTTGTTACCGCCATTCTGCTGAACACCTCTTGCGGCGGCTTCAGTTTCTAGTCCCAACTTTTGTCTTTGTGCCTCCAGTTCTTATGCATTCAACATTTTTCGAAGAGTCTTTTCGAGTTCTGAGTCGTAAGGGATCAATGGAACTCCTTTACTCATGGTACTTGGCATACATAGTAGCACTCACCTGAAAGAGACACAAACACAGAACAAGACGTAAAATTAGGAAATATAACTACAAATTGAATAAAAGCTAGTAAAACTCTTCTGAAGTGAAATTCCCCGGCAGCGGCGCCAAAAATTGATACGTCCAAACTTACACTCCAAATAATTTGGAGTGTAAACGATTGATGTCAATTTACAAAACTCAACTAGAGTTGAGGTCGATCCCACAGAGAATTTCTTTACAGATAAAGTTTCACTATCGCATTTACTCAATTATCGTTACTATTTCCTAAACAATTAACAAGGAAAGTAAAATTTGGTTTAATTGAAAAGTATTCTATCAGCAAGTACTTCCAGTCAAAACTTAGTTACACGGTTCACAAAAGATCTCGTTGTAAGTTGATTCAATCAATTTAAAGAAACCAGGTTTTGTGTTCACTGTGACATCGATTATAGCTCTCTTTCGTAAATTGGGTGTAAAGTAAATCAATGTTTACAGACTCTTTGCGACTTAAATAAATCTAACACTTCTCAGCCTAATTAGATAATATTCACTATAATTCTCTTGAACTTAAAGTGTTATCGATATTGGACTTCGCTTAATTTGATTCGGTGTTAAAGATCCCTTCTCTCGAAATCTGACTTTAATTCTAATTCGTAAACTTAGTTTAGCTTTTTCCCAACTGATGCTTTTCTCTCGAACAAACACCAGATACAGGCCTGTCTAAAGCGTGCACTCAATAGCCTAAAATAATAATGAAAGCTGTAAACTACAAGTTGTAAACAAAGATTGCCTTTTTACTCATTTTACGGAATCGCAGCTAGAATATCATCATAGAACCCACACACCCAGTCGTGACATTTAGCCACTCATGTTCTTATGAAAAGAATCAATAATAGATAATGAAAACATATTAAGAATCACTTACAAATATAATCGGTAAATCAACAACCACTTGATAATTTCAAGATCGAAATGAACAACGTCCCACCGATGGCAATAATTTGAATCCAAAATCGAAAATTCAAGTTTTCTTTTCTGTTCCTCGTTGTGAAAACGTTAGATAATCCCTAATGCTTCGCAAAAATGACCTAAAGTAATTTAAAATAAAATGTTTAAAATGAGTCCTAACCAAATTAGGACTGAGTTGTCGGGCCTTGTCACGGCCACTACCACGACCCGTCAAGGGATTCACGGACCGTGAAGCCCTCCGTGGTCTTGCCTTGGATCTTCCCCAGAGTGGGTCTTCAAACTTGGTCACTGGAAAATGTACCACGAGAGACACCACGGTCCGTAGTGAGTACCACGGCCCATGAAGTCACCCGTGGTCTTCACTTTGTTTTCAAACTTTCTTTCAACTCTTTCTTGCTTTTATACTGGTTCAGCTTCACGGTAGGTACCACAGTTCGTGGTAATAACAATGGCCCGTATAAACCTCTGTGATCTTCACTTGAATTCTTGCTCTTCATCTTCTCAAGGCCCAGTTCTGGCCCTCTTTCACGAGCTCAACCACGGATCGTAACAAAGTTAACGGTTCGTGAAGTTGGCCGTGAACTTCACTTGGGCCAACATTAGTTCTGCTTCTTTTTCTGTACAACCCAGATTCTGCCTACACATTTAACAAACCCATCAAATAATCCCAAAATATCACTTAATTCCAGTATTAGTTCATAGTTATTAAGCATCAAATGTGCCACGATTTTGCGGCACATCAGATGCCCAACTACATGAACTTTGACTCCACGGTTTGAATCTCCTTGGACAAAGGTCGCTTGGACACACCCAAGCAAGCTAGATTACCCATACTCAGCATCTTCCGGCTTAATCGGTCTGCCACCACGTTAGGCTTACCCGGATGATACTGGATGGTAACATCATAATCCTTGAGTAACTCCATCCACCTTCGATGTCTTAGATTCAAGTCCATCTAAGTGAATATATGTTGTAGACTACGATGGTCAGTAGACACCTCACACTTGATACCATAAAGGTCATGCCACCAGATCTTGAGTCAAACACTACCGCTGCCAACTCCAAGTCATGCGTTGGGTAATTTTGCTCATGTACCTTCAGCTTCCATGATGCATAAGCTATGACATTTCTATCATGCATCAACACAATACTAGAGCCCGAATGGGAAGCATCACAATAAATAATGAAATCTTTAACTTCCACCGGCAGTGTCAGAATAAGTGATGTGGTAAGAAGAATCTTGAGCTTTTAGAAGCTCTCTTCACATTTGTCAGACCACTCGAAAGGCACCTTTTTTTGGTTTAGCCTTGTCAAATGCGTGGCGATAGAAGCAAATTATTTCACAAATCGTCGATAGTAGAGGGCGAGCCCCATGAAACTCCTAACTTCAGTCACAAAGCTAGGCCGGACCCAGTTCTTGACTGCTTTGATCTTTTGGGGATCTACCATTACCCATTCCTTTGAAACCACATGCCCCAAAAAGACTACTGAAGTCAACCAGAACTCATACTTGGAAAATTTTGCATACAACTTTTGTTTTCCAAGGACGCCCAAAACAATACAAAGATGGTCGACATGATCTTCCTTACATTTCGAATAAACCAAAGTGTCATCAATAAAAATGATAACAAAAGAATCCAGGAATGGTTTGAGCACACCATTCATCAAACTCATGACGGTTGCAAGCACATTGGTCAACCCAAACGACATCACTAAGAATTCATGTGCCTATAGTGGGTCCTGAATGCCGTTTTGCGTACATCCTGATGCCTAATTTGTAACTGATGGTAACTAGACCTTAAGTCAATTTTATAGAAAATTGATGCATTCTGCAACTGGTCAAATAGATCATCTATCCGAGGAAAAGGATAGTTATTTCTAATGGTGACCCTATTCAACTGTTGGTAGTCTATGCACATCCTCATACTACCATCCTTCTTCTTAACAAATAAAACAGGAGCACCCCATGAGGAAGCACTAAGATGGATGAAACCTTTATCAAGAACCTCCTGGATTTTAGCTTTGATAACTCTTAATTCGGCCGGAGCCATGTGATAAGGAGGAATGGATATAGGGCAAGTGCTCGAATCCTAGTCAATGTAGAAATCTATATCCCTATCCAAAGACATACCAGACAAATCGGTAGGAAACACTTCCTTGAATTCAGACACTATGGGAATAGACTCATAGAGAAGACTCAGCATCAACATCACGAATATGAGCCAAATATGCCAAACACCTCTGCCCCACCCATTTTCTAGCCCGAACGAAAGATATGACCTTAGCTGGCTTAGGCTTGTACACCCCTTTCCACTCTCTTCAAAAAGTCTGTCACCTCATTAAAATTTTTACCTGAAGAGGTCATGTGAACAGATAATAGCTATAACTCGGGGTTCAATCCCTTGAAGAATAGATGAATCCTCTCCTCCTCTGTAGTCACCAACTGTGTAGCATATCTAGACAAGGCATGAAACTTAGCCTCATAAGAAGCTACAATCATACCACCCTGCTCCAAGGCCATGAACTCATCCATCTAGCGATCCCTCAAAGTCGGGGGCACATACTTCTCCAGAAACAAAGCATGGAACTGCATCCTAGTGAGTGGAGGAAGGACTGGGGATCGACATTCCGCATAGGCCATCCACCACTGCTTAGCCTTACCTTGAAGCTAGAAGGTCACGAACTCTACTCCATGTGGGTGTACAATGCCTAACTTGTGAAGCCTCTCATAGCAATCCATAATGAACTCATAGGCATCCTCACTCTCAGAACCATGGAACACAGGCGACTTCACCTTTGAAACAGTAGCAACAATGGGGTGGTTGACTGGAGGTTGAGTAGCTTGCACTGTGGGAAGGACTCCATAGCCGACCAACCCCTTCAGAAAGGTCATGATCTACTGAGCTATCACTGGGTCTAAGGGAGGAAGACATGTAGTCTCAGCCCATGTGTCCTCCTCTGGTCCAACATCCTCATCGTCTTCAATCTCCACATTCTCTTCCACATCTTCTTGGGGTGTAGGAGGGGCCTCTTCCGTTAGAACATTCTAAAATGGGATCCACCCCTGGTAGGTGCTACCTTTCCTCGGCCCCTGCCTCGACCACGACCTCTTACTGCGGGCTCATTGATAGGAGTTACAGGCCTGACGACGTTGTATCGCTTGTTAACCATCTGCGTACAGAAAAATGCAGAAGATTAGATACCAATTTGGATAACCAAATACCAATTGAAATCAAGTCATAGCACGAAAAGGAGAAGAAAACAAAGAGATTTCCTGATGTCCTGTAGCCTCTCGAGGAAAAATACAGATATCTCCGTACTATTCTGCAAGACTCTACTAGGCTCGTTTTGGTACAATGATATCAACAAACCTGGGCTCTGATACCAACCTTGTCACGGCCAAGACCGCCGTGATTGGCACCCATACTAACCCTCTGGTGGGAGAAACACTACCACAGCCCAAAAAAGCAATTTAAAGAAACTAAACCATTTAAAGATACTGAAGCAGGTTTAAATGACGAATTAAATAATGAGTTCCCATAAACTCCAAAAGTTTAACAAAACAACCAAGCATGATCCTCGCGGAAATTCAACCCCTAGACCTGAAAGTCATTGCACCAAAACTCTACTTACCAACAAATCTAAGAAAAAGAGGGTGTAACCCCAGAAACTAAACATAAGTAAAAGTATGAATATATCGTCTGAGTCCAAAAAGAATGGACTAAACTAATGATGGATCTATGTCAGCCTAAAAGAACTGGCTCACCCTCGAATCCAGTCTCGGTCAATGATCTCCTAACTGAAGTTTGTCAGTAGCTGCCTAAAGATGCCCTGTACTCAACAAAGAAAGAGCAAGTGCAATATCAGTACACAAAATCACAGAGTACTGGTAGGATCACGCGGCTAATCCAGTAAGCAAAATATAAGCAAGTATACAACACAGTAAACACACACATACAAAATGGATAAATCAATTATTATTTTAGGAGCAACATACAATTCCCCAATATAAATAACATGTAGATATGAATGTAATAATCACAAGTGGTCCTCTCATGGAACCCACACCCAAATTGTTAGTGTGGAACGTGACACCCGATCAAATATATATGTGCCGGAACGTGACACCCGGTCTAATGTGTCAGAACTTGACACCCGATCCAATATATGTGTCGGAACGTGACACCTGATCCAGTCAGTACAACTATAGTCACAATCACACCCATAATGAACAGTGCATATAGTCACACAGTCAAGGAACAAGTTCATGGCATGTAATTGTTCATAGTTAATCATTTCCTTAGATTCCATTCATGTTTTCCTATTAACATACATGCATGCATATAATGGAGCAATTAACATGCATATATTACACAACAGGAAGTCGAACCATCACGTACCTTGAAACCAAGCCTGAATACTCCTAAGACACTTGAGCCTTCCCTTTCTGGAGTCTTGCAGCTTGTTCTTAGTCTAAAATAATTGATTAATGCAAAGATCAATAAACAAGGCCTAATTTACCCGGATTATAACAAAATATCAACCCAAGGCCAAATCCATGATCCTAATGCTCAACTAGAGATTTTCCCACCATCAACTTTAGGCCAAAACCCTCCCCTAATGATAATTTACAAGGGTTCTAAGTTCTACGAATCAAAATACAGATTAGGGGAGTAATTAACTTACCTTTGCCCTGAGAATTCTTGGAAATTTGATGAGATACTGCCCTAGGTCATCCTTAGCTCTTAAGAATGAGGTCTTTTGCAGAAACTAATGTTTTTTGGGTTTTTCCCCGGTTAAAGTAGCGACTGGCCCACCACAGCGGTCCCCATCCCGCCACATCGGCCCCCCTCCTGGCGGGATAAACCCTGCCCCGGCGGCTTGCACGGAGACAGAAACTCAGAATTTGAGTTCTAAGCTCCCATTTCACAACACACCTTCAAATCTTGACGTTCTAAAACTACCCCTTCTCACCAAGATCACTTTCGGTAGTTCTACTCGCCCGAATTTGATTAAGTAAAGCCGTACAGGCTCTTTAACGTCTTTTCTATCCACTCACAACATTAGAATCACAATTAAATCCACCATCCATTACCAGTTTGCCCTAGACCTCACCTGACTCAGATTTCGTCCAAGTCTAGCGTAGGCGAGAAATTTCCAATTACTACTCAGAAGTTTTCTGGCCCAAATTCCTTCCCCATAGGGTTTTCCATAACGACGGGAATGGGTCATTACATGACTTCCTCAAATTTTTTGCTAAGACTAACTCATCCATAAGGATCTGAGCTTTTCTTTTCAACTACCTTGAGTATGAGGAGTAGTCGAATGAATAGGAGGAACACACGAGTTAGAGTAAGTCCCTTATGACACAACTCTACTGCACGATTGAGAGTATGAAAGAAGGGAAACTTTTCTTAAATGTCTGTAGTTCCTAATTTATAGAATTGGGGCGCTAAAAACCATAAATAAGATCTTACTTGACATGTATTTATAGACACCCTAGGACACTTGAACTTTGTGCTCTGATCCCAAGTTTGTCACGACCCAAGCCTACACCTTGGACGTGGACGACTCTCAAGAACCATTGACGGTCCCCAAGAGAACCTTCATCTTGGATGACTACAAACGGAAGACTAACTCAAGTGTATATAAGCATTAAATTGAAAGAAATGATAGATCAATAGTATCTTTAAATCCCAAAACTCTCTAAATATACTAAGTATGAACATAGGTTTTCAGTAAAATATCTGAAACTGAAAGACTCTCCAAAACTGTCTATCTGTGAAGCCTCTGCTATACAAAGATGAGTATTGAGACAAGACCCATGAATCCTCGAAAAAAGTTCTACTAACAACAACTAAAATTGGAGTACTCTTAAAGCAAAGAGGCCTCACTAATAAGAAGATGAGTTGATGAAGTGATCTCAATAGACTCTTATTAAGGATCCTAATAACCTATATATGCATCATTAAAATATGCAGGTTGAATGACATCACTACATTTAATCTGCGAGTATGTAATATAGATGAATAACAAATAACTGAAAGAAAGGGCTGCAATAGATAACAATGTACTCAAGTTGAATGAAAAGAAATAAAGGAGTTAAATCATTCAAAGTTATACAAAATACTTTCTCATATCTAAACTCAACTTAATAAGTGATGTATAAAAATACACTTTAACTCTATTGGGAGATTCTCTAACCGACAACCATCACTATGAGCTACATGTACATCATCTCGCCCACGCTGCCAGAACTATCCTATACCTTGCCGGGGTATAGAACACCTCAAATAACTGAATCCACTAAACTATGCTTAGAAATCAATAAGAAATCATCTAAAAAGTATGACCCTTTACCCATGTTGGCATACATGGTTTATGAGGGCTTTGAGTTGTCTGAACTCATCCTCATGTCGGTGCTCAATACTACTCCCAATAATATACTCATACTCATATGTTTAAAAACATAACTACTTATCTGGTTTGAGATAATTTCTCAAACTACCCTCTTAAAAAAGGTAACTGCTCTTGAAATATCTTTTGAACTCATAACTTATTTAGAAATCTCAGTTTTTCTTTTATCGATGTAAACATTAATAACTCTGGGAATACATAGCCCCTTATACTCTTACTCAATTCATACTTGAAAATTCATTCTAAAAAACATATCAAAATCATATTTTAATATGATCATTGATGACTCGGGAAGTCATACTGCATAAACATTGATGGTATATCTAGATACCATACTTCTCAAACATTGATGGCATACTCAATCGTCATACTAATTATGTTTTAGAAACTCTTTCTCAAAACTCATCTTTACTTCCTCAAAAACATAGTTTAAAACTCAAGTGTTGAATTTAAATAGCTTCTCAAGATTTATAACTCAATTTATAGGGTGCATTCGGAATTATGGACATGATCAACTCAACTCAGGGATCTTAATAGCAATATGGAAACTCAATACTCCGAATTTAAGAACTCAACTATAGTACTCATCTAAAAAATACTCAATTCATAGGGTTCATGCTGAAATATAGACATGAACAAATCAACTCAAGAATATCAATGCACAACATATAGCAACTCAACCATTAGGAATATAATTTCAAAGAGAATTTGGAACTCAAGAACTCAAAATCAACTCATCTTAAAAATAAACAAATCTAGGGATAGAATACTAGATTACTCTTTTACTGATTTGAAAGTAGATGTAGGGCGTGAGGACGAACTAGTCCAACACTATAGTAGCCTTACATACATGGAAGAACAAGGTTCTTTGAAGAATCTTGAAGATGAACTTGATTAGAAGCCTTGAAACCCTAGCTCGAAGGAGAACTATCAAGAAAACCTTTCTTGAGATTCTTTAATTAGTTTCTTGAAATCTATATGACCAATAATTATGATTTTTATTAGTGATTCATAATTGTATAGAGGAATTTAAGTTGTAAAGATTGGAATTCTTGGAGAAAATATTCCCTTGAAGAAGAATCTTGAAAATGATTGAAAGAATCTTGAATGGAGTTTTCTACTTTGATTTTTTCTTAGGATTTTGCCTTATGGTTTTGAGAGAGAAGAGAATGGGGGATTAAGAGATGAAAATCTAATTGTTTTGAGCCTTTAATTAGTCAAGAAATTATCTTAGGATTTTCTTAGAGGTAAAAAGATAGAAACGACCCTCTTTAATATTTTTCCGTCGGCTAATTCGTCACTGCACTGTATCAGGTTACCAAAATGGTCATAACTTCTTACTCAAAACTTGGATTGTTGCGAAATTGGTGGCATTGGAAAGAATATTCAAATACCTTTAGTTTGATAGGTTATGGGCCACGTAACTCTATATAATCTAAGAGATATGGGTTTTTGAAGTTGACCCAAAGAGAATCTTACATCAAAACTTAATCGGTAATGAAACTTTCAACTTAGCTTTTTTCTAGAAGATTCTAGTTACCTTAGTTAATATAAAAAAATCATTCCCACACTTAAGATTTTACCTCTACATATATGATAATTTAATAATCACCTAGTACGATCTTATTCACAAATGAAGAATGGTTCGGATCTTAACTTAGAAATTTTTGGGGTGTTACAAAATATTGACTTCTTAAATGAGTGGAATGACTCGGTGTTCTTTTTCTTAATCAATTCTTTTGAGATTTTAATATAAAAACTATTCTAATATATATTATTAATATGTATGAAATAATATATTAATATTACAACTTTTCGCTAATGATTTAAAATACATGTTGACATAAATATTACATCTAATCTATTTAATAAGTAGAAACTTGAAATAAGGTGAAGGCAATAAATTTATTTGAAAGGAACTGCAAAATATTAGTAGTACCTTCTTAAAATATGATTTTACTAAAAAATATAAAAGAAGTAACAACGACAGCATATTAATAATAATATTAATAAAGATGAGAAATAATGGTAAAAATAATTTGTTTTTTGTTAATAACATAGAAGATCAAGAAATTTATTTTGTAGAAAAGAGGGGAAAAATTAAATTTCAATAATTGCATAACATAATTCTGTTGTATACAACCATTTTTTACTAAATTTTCTCAACTAACATTTATAAACAATACAAAATTACTCCTTCAGTTTCATATTATTGAAATCATATTTGCTTAACACAACTCTTAAGAAAAGCATGAATAATATTAGTATCTTTTACTTAGTTAACCTTATTGATAGTGCTTAGCAACTCTAATAGCTTGTTTGGCCAAACATCTAAAATCAACTTATCTGACAAATTCTTTTCAAAAGAATATTTGTTGGGATTTTTTTTTTGTGTTTTGTAAATATATTTTAAGACACTTTTGAGTGCAACTAGTGTGTGAGAAGTTATTTTTAACTAGTGCAACGCCGAACGTGCTAGACGTCAGATAAAATGACATTGAGGGTCATTACATCTATTTATTCTCATAATCTCCCTACATATTATTCAAAGTTTTTTTTTTTTATCTTTGTTATGTCATAATTTTTTCTTTCGCTGTTGATGAATTAGATTCTACTTCTATCTTAGATAATCAAAAGACTCTATGTCTAAACCTATGATGGTCTCATAGTCTCAAGAAGGTGTTTTGTGGGTAATACTTCAATATTACTCTTTTCATCTCATTTTTTGTAATGTCATTTGAATGGACTTTTTGTGTACTTATACCATTATAGGATTGTTGTTGAGAAGTTATTTTTATAGATAAAGTATCACATCAAAGATAGAAAAAATGACATTGCATTAAACAATCATAGGATTGCATGAAATATTCTGGGAAATTCTAAATAGTATCGTTCTAAATTAAGGTAAATAATATTATTGCTTATACATAGAAAAAATATAAAAGTCAAATGTATGGATGTTATGGAAGCTTATCGAATCCCGCTCTTTCAAAAAAGATAGTCCTATTTCTTGTAGTAATGTTCCACAATAATATTCACTTAAATGGAAAGTTGTTATACTTTTGATTGATTTAAGTAAGTAGATTTAATGGTTTATGGCGATAATCACAAATTGAGGGGATTTTTGATCTATAAGACAGACATGTCAGCACTCTCTTTCCAAATTAAAACTAAAATATTAATGTGTATGAAAATAAAGATAAAGGGTAACCTTTTTTAGATGGTAAAAAAGTTAACCAATTTAGTAAAAAGAGAAAAATAGAGAGGAAAGGATGTCCAGAAAGGATTCCAACTAAAACATTATTGATGTCTAACAATTAAGACATTACATAGCCCTAAAAATTCAATATCGAGTCTCTATTAACAATTCCATCTTTTAGAGTGATCAAACAATTCAACTATTCATTATCTTCCCCATTCAAGAGTCCTAACTTTATCATTTTCATATCATACTTTTTTTGTAAGCAATCCTTGTTCTCTGTTGTAAGCGGATCCCCATTGTTTCATAGTTCTTTGGGTGTAAGCTATTTTTTATTTGTCATTTTCTTTGTGATTTTAGGGTGTCCCTTTTAGAACCTTTATTCTACTTCCGAAACAATGAAGGTTAAAGTTTTAAGGATCAGATGACTACTAAATTATTTTTATTGCTCAATTTAGTTGCATTGAAGTACATCTTTTCTTACAAAAGCCATATAAATGAAGCTATTCAAAATTTAGAACGCGTCAATAGATTGATGGTAAAAAATCCTAACCTTTTCAAAAGAACTTGACAGTTGGATAATGTTGTAGTGGTAAGAAGGTTCATTATTACCTGAGCAAAATCATATTATCTTCCTCCAATTGTTGCGTAACACCTCGGTATTTGAAAGATCTAAAATTAGAAAGAACTAAATTGGAAATAGCAAAATTTTGAACTTTCGCAAGTTAAGCATAAGTTATGAGTTTTGGATCAACTTCAAACCGATGATGAGTTAGGTGACCCATAAGATATCAAATGAAAGGTCTTGGAATCCTCTTTCCAACGCCACCGAGTTTGCTAATTTTTGAGCTTGTATGAGGGAGATATGCCCGTTTGAAGTCATGCTGTCTAATTAAGGAAAGTTACTCGAAAATATGAGGGGTATTTTAGTCTTTTGCTTACCCCATCAGATTAAAACGAATTATGGTAATATTTAAGGGTCTAAACTGATTTGGTTCAGTTTTCACAATCCTAATTTACGCTTAGGGTTTTAGAAAAGTGTTCAAGAAGAGAAAAGAGGAGAAAGGAGGGAAGATTCAAGGCGTTTGTCGAGATTTCTTGCGAATCAAAGATTGTTTCGGCAAGCGTTTGATCGCTAGAGGTATGTGAGTTCTCATAGTGTTGGGTTCGTTCACTCACACACCAATTGTGTTGTTTTAAGGCAAATTCGTTCTCAAAGCTGAAGTATTTGAGTTCTGGATGAGTTTTCTTGAAATTCCATTCGTGAGAGGTATATGAGCCCAATGTTGTTGCTGATGCTTTGAGCAGGTTATCTATGGGTACTACTTCCCATGTTGAGGAAGACAAGAAAGTGTTAGCCAAAGATGTGCGCAGACTTGCACGATTGGGAGTCCGGTTAATTGATTCCAATGAAGGTGGAGTGGTGGTGATGAATGGGGTTGAATCAACACTAGTGTCCGAAGTGAGAGAGAAACAAGACCAAGACCCTATTTTACTTGAATTGAAGGCAAATGTTCATAAGCAAAAAGTGGTGGCTTTTGAACAAGGGGGAGATGGAGTGTTGAGGTATCAAGGTAGATTGTGTGTACCAAAGGTGGATGAACTTCAAGAGAGGATCATGGAGGAAGCTCATAGCTCCATATATTCTATCTATCCTTGTTCCACAAAGATGTATCGTGACTTGAGAGAAGTCTATTAGTGGAGTAGTATGAAAAGGTGTATTGCAGAGTTCGTTGCTAGGTGCCCCAATTTCCAACAAGTCAAGGTAGAGCAGTAGAGGCCTGGTGGTATGGCTCAGAAAATAGATCTCCCATAATAGAAGTGGGAGATGATCAATATGGATTTTATTACTAGTTTACCATGGTCTCGCAAGCAACATGACTCTATTAGTGTGATTATAGATTGGATGACTAAATTAGACCATTTCTTGCCGGTAAAGACTACTTTTTTCAGCAGAGGACTATGCTAAGTTATATATTCAAGAGATAGTCAGAATTCATGGAGTTCCAGTGTCCATTATTTCACATAGAAGTGCGCAATTCACCACATAATTCTGGAAGTCTTTTAAGAAAGGTTTGGGTTCCAAGGTAAATTTGAGTACTGATTTTCATCCTCAGACTGATGGTCAAGCAGAGTGTACAATTCAGACTTTAGAGGATAGGTTGAGGGCGTGTGTGATTGACTTCAAGGGTAATTGGGATGATCACTTACCTCTCATTGAGTTTTCTTACAACAACAGTTATCACTCTACCATCCAAATGACTCCCTATGAGACTCTTTATGGGAGAAGATGTAGATCGCCTATTGGATGGTTTGAGGTTGGTGAAGCTGGGTTGATAGGACCAGACTTGGTTCATAAAGCTATGAAGAAAGTGAGACTATTGAGGAAAGGTTGAAAACATCGCAGAGTCGTCAAAAAACCTATACTGATGTTAGGAGAAGATACTTAGAGTTTTAGGTTGATAATTGGGTTTACTTAAAGGTTTCACCCATGAAGGGTGTTATGAATTTGGTAAGAAGGGGAAACTCAGTCCCCGGTATATTGGTCCTTACAGAATATCCAAGAGGATTGGCAATGTAGCCTATGATTTGGAGCTATCGTTAGAGTTAGCAGCACTACATCCGATATTCCACATTTCAATGTTGAAGAATGTATGGCTGATCCTTCACTTATTATACCAACTAAAGACATTGGTATTAAGGATAACTTATCTTATAAGGAGATTCCCGTTCAGATTCTGGATCGTTAGGTTCACAATTTGAGAACCAAGGAGGTAGCATCAATCAAGGTCTAATGGAGGAATCAGTTTGTTGAGAAATCTACCTGGGAGGTTGAGGAAGATATGAAGAAGAGATACCCATATCTCTTTGATTCTGGAGAACCAAATCAAGGTACTAATTCTTTTCTTCGTACTTCTTAAGTTGAAATGTTGTGTTAGTTTGCATATTGAGTGTTTGAGATGAGTGTTAGATGCTACCACCCTTAGTCTACTTAAAGTAATCTCATTCGAGCACTAATTTTCCCAAGGGGGAGATATTGTAACACCTCGGTATTTGAAAGAGGTAAAATTAGAAAGAACTAAATATGAAATAGCAAAATCTAAAATTTTGCAAGTTATGCATAAGTTATGAGTTTTGGATCAACTTCAAACGACCATAACTTTCAATACATGATGAGTTAGGTTGCCCATAAGATATCAAATGAAAGGTCTTGGAATCCTCTTTCCAACACCACTGAGTTTGCTAATTTTTGAGCTTGTATGAGGGACATATGCCGATTTGAAGTCAGGCTTCCCAATTAAGGAAAGTTACCTGAAAATATGAGAGGTATTTTGATCTTTTCCTTACCCCATCATCTTAAAACGAATTATGGTAATATTTATGGGTCTAAACTGATTTGTTTCAGTTTTCACAATCCTAATTTACGCTTAGGGTTTTAGAAAAGTATTCAAGAAGAGAAAAGAGGAAAAATGAGGGAATATTCAAGGGTTTCGTTGAGATTTCTTGTAAATCGAGGATTATTTCGCCAAGGGTTTGATCCCTAAGAGGTATGTCAGTTCTCATAGTGTTGAGTTTGTTAAACTACACACCAATCATGCTATTTTAATGCAATTTCGTTCTCAAAGTTGAAGGATTTGAGTTATTGATGAGTTTTCTTGAATTCCATTCATAATCTTGATTGTTGGGATTTTGATGAGTTCTTGAGATAAAAGTTAGTGATTTGACGGTTGTTTTGAGTAGATTATCGTGTACTTATGTTGGGTATTCGAATCTAAGTGAGTGGGGGAAGAAACCATTCTATTCTAGGCGAGTTAGGGTTAGAAAATGAGAAAGAAATTTGTCGGGGAGTTGTGGGCAGTGGTTGGTGCGCCGCCTCACCAGTGCGCCAGAACTTGTGTTCTGTAGTACAGGGGCTAGCGCCCTGCACCACTCAGTATGCCAGGGTCTCCTGCTTCCACCCGTTCTCCGTCGTTTAGCCCATCTGAGTTCTTTCAAAGGGTACCTTTCCTCCCCTTTGATTCTAACTACTCTAAACTACTTCTAAACATCTACAAATCATTCATAGCATGAATCATAACCTTGAATTCATAATTCAAATTCAAGGTAGAGTTAAGAGTTAAGTCTTGAGAGTTCTTTCGAGTGTTTTGAGAAGTCTTTTGCAAACATTTTTAAAACTTGTTTTAAGACTTGAGCATTTGAGTTGAGGAAGAGTAGAGTTGAGTTCATTTTCTTTAAAATGATATATGGGAACTAAGTATTCCCAAGAGTAAATGTTTTTTACATTTAAGATAAGAGGAAACGCCGATTTCCAAAAGAGTTCATGAATAGTTTTAAGTACTATCTCTTTTTAGGGAAACCTTTTGAGTAATAATCTCAAAGTTTAGGGTGAGGAAATGTTTTCTTTAAAACATATGAGCTAAGTAATATTTTGGGAGTAGTATTGAGCATCGATATGGGGGAGAGTTCAAACAACTCACAACCCATATAAACCATGTAGCCAACGTGGGTACAAAGGGTCATACTTTTTAGATGATTCCTTCTTGCTTTTTAAGCATAGCTTAGTGGATCCACTTAATTGAGGAGTTCTATACCCCGGGAAGTTATACGATATTTTTGGCAGCATGGGTGAGACGTTGTATCATCACATAGCTCATAGTGATGGTTGTCGGTTAGAGAATCTCCCAAACAGAGTTTATTTTGTATTTTTTTTGTCTACAA
The DNA here is from genome assembly GCF_000226075.1 of Solanum tuberosum. NCBI lineage: Eukaryota > Viridiplantae > Streptophyta > Magnoliopsida > Solanales > Solanaceae > Solanum > Solanum tuberosum. The sequence continues at coordinate 1,002,048 of NW_006239105.1, forward strand.
ACTGGTTTATATTTTATTTTCAATTACATTGAGTTGTTATCTACATTTTAAAAGCTTTTCTTTATATCACATTATTGTTATTTCTTTTATATTGAAATGAGGTTGAGTTGAGTTGAGACGAGGTAAGTTGTTTCTTCAGTTCCAGTTCAAGCATGTCATGTTTTAGATTTCCCCTCACATGCTCGTACATTCCATGTACAAATTCTATATTTCCTGCATCTTTTATGAATCTTTTATGATGCAGATACAGGTAACCAAGATCAGCTACCAGTGCTTCGTTGATCCAGTTGAGTTCCAGAGTTGTTTGGTGAGCCTCCTTGCTTCCGGAGGATCCCTTCTTTATTTTTAGTTATTTCAGTTGTTAGGATGATCGGGGGTCTTGTCCCAACATCCCTCATAGTATTAGAGGCTTTATAGATAGATAGACAGTAGTTCATGAATCTTTTCGTTTTCAATTGTTTATGTTGAGACATAAGTTGCTTCTTTGGTTAGTTGAATGCTTTATTTTCTAAAAATATTTTGAGCATTTCTTTAAGACATTGAGTAAAGTTGTGATTTTGAGTTAATCTTGTTTATGAGTAAGTCTTCCGCTAAGAGTTCAGCCAAGTGAAGGGTTTCCTTGGGGCCAACAATGGTTCTCAAGTGTTGGCCATTGATGAGTCCACGATTTGGACTCATTTAAGGCTTTATTTGGATATGTTTAGTGTCCTTAAATGGTTATTTTGTGCCGCCAATAACTGATGTAAAATCCTTGTTTTCCAGGTATTTGGATTAAGGAACAAAACATGTACACTAATCGGCTAAAAGGAATTAGGCAGGTGAAAGAAGGAAGAAAAGAAGGCATGTTGATTGCCAAATCTATTGGGCGAGTCGTCGAGTGGTCAATACCTCGCCTAAAGTTCCAGTGTGCCAAGCCCTGAAGGAGAAAATCAAGTCGACGAGGGAAAGGAGTAGTCGGCATATCGCCGAACGGTTTTGCGATGAAGTGTTGGATCGCCCAAAGTTATAGAACTTGAGGATGCTGAAGGCTAAAGCAAAAAGGCGATGGAGCTGAGGAAAGGGCAGATCACCGAGTTGATCGGCGATCCTGACTTACTGCGCTGAACGACCATTCGCAACAGATTTTTGGCGACTATAAATACATTTTCAAACATTATGTTTAGTATGAAATTTTATTTTGAACATTCATTAGAGTAATTTTTGAGTTTGTACTGAGAGTATTGAAACAATATTTTCATTAGCTTTGAAGAATTGAAGTTTTCCATTTTTGAGAAATTGGAAATGGGTCTTTAAGATTCTTCAATTGGACCTTTGTAGAGACGAAATTAATCTTACCCAGTTGATGGAAACACAATTTGGTAATGATTTCTATCTTTTTCTAAAGTCTAGCTAAAACTCCAATTCTTGGGGTGTGATTATGGGCTGATTTAGCTTATGGGTATTGTTAATTGATAGTTTAAATGCTGTTAAAAGGTTATTTCAATAAGTAATTGTGGGTAAATTTAAAGAGTTGTAGTTGCAAATGCAATTCTACCTTCGTATTTTTAGCTTGCTCGAGAGAGAGGTTTTAAAACCAAGATTACTGATCTAATGGTCTGTGGGTATCGGGTGGTCATGGGTTCATCTTGAGAGTGTGAATCCTAAACCCTTTTCCACACATTCAGCTCGAGAGAGTGAATGGACTAAACCGTATGCTGTTCTTAATTGTTGCTTGTTAGTGTTCGAGAGAAACCAACTTGATTCGGGGTAAATTGTTCGAGAAAAAGTTTATCCTTACTAAAGTCTAGTTTATTCACTGTTTACATCTATTTACTATCAGTTTCAATTAGCCATTTGTCTACCTTAGCCTATAATCCAATCACATCCCAAGAACCCGTCTCATTATTTGTTAATTAGTGTTATTTGCTGCTGTTGTAGTTAATAATTACAATCAAAACCCCCCTATTATTTGACACTTGTGTCACCCTAAATTTGAATTATGTTTTTATTCGTAAATATATATTTCTATGATTGACTTGAACAATTTTGTACTTGGCTCTTGAATCTTAAGCACATACCACTCCCTGTGGGATTCGACCCCAACTCACTTAGTTGGGTTATATTACTGACTAACGATCGTTGGCACTTAGAATTGGAAGAAGTGTTGATGGCGCCGCTGCTGGGGAGTGGTGTTGGTTAAGATTGTTTAGTTAAGTTGAATTTTGTTCTTGTTAGTTATAGTTGAACTTACTTAATTTTAGTCTTGTTTTGCTTGTTAGTGTTTGAAACAGGAAGTATGAGTGTGAACGGCAGCAATGGTAGCCAAGTAGGCCACCAAGATGACATCGGAATACTCAACGATGTCAACGAGCCTAATGCTAATGACCCCGATCTAATGGGTGGAATTGGTGCCATTAGTTTGCCTCCGACCGAAGGGAATGCAGTGTTCCATATCACTAGTATTATGTTTCAGCTCTTGCAATTGAAGGTGTTGTTCAGTGGCTTGGCTCATGAGGATCCCCATGAGCATATTAGAAACTTATTTGTGGACCGTTCTCTATCAAGAACATATCCCAAGAGTTGGTCCGGTTGAGGTTGTTCCCGTTCTCTTTGATGGGAGAAACATGTAAGTGGCTTGCTGAATTGCCACGTGAATCAATCACTTCGTGGGAGGAGCTGGTCACCGCATTTCAAGTGCAATTTTTCCGTCCTTCGAAGATGATGACTCTTCGGGACAACATTCAGAGATTCAAGTGTCTGGAGCGCGAGCCAATTCATTAAACTTGGCTGCGATTCAAGAAGTTGGTGCTCCAATGCCCAACTTATGGCTTGCCTGACAACGTATTGCTGCAATATTTCTATCGAAGTCTTGATTCGGTAAATAAGGGTGTTGCTGACCAACTTTCTCCTGAGGTTTGATGCAACAACCTTATGTGATAGCGGCCAAGATCATGACACAACTTGACAATTTGTCCAAAAATGTCATGGGAGCTGGTGCTCGAGGTGTCAATGTCGTGGGTGTCGGGTGTGTTAATCCTGATGAGGCCAAGTTTGAGGTTTTGTACAATGAAGAGGTGAATTTCCTAGCCAACCAAGGTGGTGGTTATAGTTCAAACTATCCGAGGCAGGGTGGTAACCAAGGTTGGAACAGGGATGAAGGTTGGAAGGATCGTGATCGAGAGTGGAGGGACCATAACCCCACTTGGAAAGAGAGAGATGGGGAGAATGATAGATATGTTCCTCCCCATGAGCGCCAAAAGCCAAAGGATTTTGAGGTAGGTTGATCGGATGATATGCTTTCTCGTATACTCAACAAAGTTGAGGGGTCGGACAAGATTTTGAAAGAAATGAAAGAAGATGTTTCGACCCTTAGCTAGACGATTACCTCCCATTGAGTATCGATCAAACATCTGGAGACCCAAATAGGTCATATCTCATCTTATGTAAACCCGAGACAGTAATGGGGGTTGCCTAGTGATACTATGGCCAACCCCAAGAATGAGGTTTGAGTGTGGACTTGCATCGTGCCGCGACGTTAACTAAGGCGCTTCTTGTGAGGAAACCCTATTTTTATTTTCTTTCTTTTTAAGTTTGAAATAATGGTGTGTTGATTGTGCATGTCAAAGTGTAGAAGGTGTTTGAAAAGTGCATATTGGCGAGCTAAAAGTCCAGTCGGCGACTCGCCGAAGAGGTCGGCGAGCCCAACTTGGACCGCCGTTGTACTCAAGACATTTTAAAATTAGAGTATGTAAAACTCAGCGAGCCCAGGAACTGATTGGCGAATCGCCGACCAGGTTAGAGTTCACGACTTAGTCCACCGTTTGGACCCCACATTAATGGGAGGTTCTGTAAAACTCGATGAGGTAAGTACCCATTTGGCATATCACCGAGTGGGTCGGCAAGCAAGACTAATGTCGCCGAGTGAGCGAGAACATGACGGTTTTTAATGGCCAAAGGTTTAAACTTTCAAACTCTTTCACTTTCCCTCACTTTTGAACTTCCCAAACTCACACCCGCATAATATTTCCCGTATTTCTTGCATTTTAATCACATTTTAGTCGTCGGATTTGTGTTTGGAGTTGGACTACTTTGCCGCCTAGCGTTTCAAAGTATTTATTCGGCATCAAAGGTTGGTTTTCCGAACCTCGAATTCATTCTTAGCAATTTTTACTCATTTGCAATTGATCTTGTCTTAGTGATGTGTGCTGGGCCTCTCTGATAATAATTGTTTATGTGTGTGCCTTTGTTAATTTGAATATCGTCCCCGTAATGCCTATATTGTTGAATTCTCGAGTTTATTTTTCGTGCTTTAAATTGATTAAAATGGTAGGGTTGTGCTTGCATGTTGTTGGGTCTAGTCGGGTGAAGTCTAAGTAACCCGTATTTGTACCAAATGATGTAATTTGCCCAATGATGGAGCTGTTGACGTCATTCTTAAGGGCAAAAGTCATCAAATGGCCAAATTTGTCCATACCAGGGGAAGTCTGAGTATCTCGAGGGCATAAGAGTAATGGGTCTTAGCTTAATTGTAATAGTGCATGTTTTGATTTTGTTTTCCGGGGCTGCGGGGTTGAAATTGAGAAGTTGGGGTGAAAGTAGGCACGTTGGGTCATTTGGCGACCTGGGTCAAGCTCGCCGAACCACTCAACGGTTCGCCAAAGTTCCCCTTATCGCCTTTACTTTAATTCTTTATCTTGAAAAAGGTTCTGTAACTTTTTGCGAGAAGCTTAAGTTCGTCGAGTGCACTCGGCGACGGACCGAAGGTCTTTCTTGATCGCCCTTTGTCTGCGCCCTTGATCCTTAATTGCACTATAACTTTTGGCGAGATAAGCCTTGCTCGCCGAATGTTGTAGGTGATTCGCCGAAAGGCCCTTCCTATCGCTGAAATGCCATTTGTCTGAGCACTTTTTGAGCCAATTCTTTCGGCGATCCCGATCTAGCTCGCCAAAGTGATTCGGCGACTCGCCAACTGGTTCAGCGAGTCTGTCTGCAACTACTTTTTTGTGCTTTTGCTTGAATTGTTTCTAAGTCTTTTTGATGTTTTTGCAGACATGGCTAGACCAAAGGTTGCTGGTAGGGATATGATGCCTCGCAAGAGGGCAAATGGGATAAAAATCAATAAGAATGCAGTTGCATCTAGGGCCATGGCCACCAAACTTCCCACAACTGGTGGGAAAGGGAAGGGCAAAGGGAAGGAACCTGCGTCACAGGAGGCCTGCTCCGATAATGACGGTATCTATGCTACTCACCTCACTACTTCTGAGAATGAGGGTGAGAACCAGGAGCATCAAGCTGCAACTTCTGAGCCTGAGGAGGATGAGTCACTAGCAGCACAGATGACAGATCTTCGATCCGAAAGGATGAATGATCCGTCTAGGATCAGGACTCCTCAGGCCACCACTACTCCTCCTCCCACTCCAGAGCAAGCTGTGGTCCTAGCACCACCAGTACAGGGTCCTCCTCCAAAGTCTATGAACAGACTGAAGACTGAGGGGCTGAGGACCATTATCGAGGAGAAGCGTATGTCCACTGATGGGGTGATTGGTAACCAGAGATTATGAGCTGTATGAAGTCCCACATTTTCCAGATCTTCACCAAGGCCCATGGCCTGTACATCCCAAGTTGGGTCCGATAATTCTACAGTGCTTATAGTACATTGATACCACAAGGGAATAAGCCAACAACTAAATTCAAGCTGGTTGACTATGTGGTTGTCAGGGGTCAGAGGGTGCAGTGTGATTTTGTTGCCATCAATGCCATCTTAGAATGTACTACGAGACTTGAGAATGACTATCAAAACAAGATCATGACAACGACGCTGGAGAACATAAAGAAGTGGTTGGCTCTGTTGATAGAAAACGACATTACCAAGTGGTTTGAGGTTTGGGGGCTATTGAAAAGAAGCACCTCAATGTGGCAGCGAGGTATTGGTTTGGCTTCATCAGCAACACGATCATGCCCTCCCAAAATGAGTCTATTCTCTGCCACACCAAAGCAGCCTGCCTAGACTGCCTCATTGCGGGGACAAGGCTGAACTTGGGGATGATCATTGCAAATGAGATGCTCATGCGGGCCAAGTAGCGCCAGACTTCCCTTCCCTTTCCGGTGTTGATCATCAAGCTGTGCAGATGGGATCGGGTTCCTAGAGATGCAAAGAAGGATGTGGAAGTGATTCCTACATCTTCTACTGATATCCGGAGAATGGAGGTGGAGTATTTGAAAGATGAGGTGGAGAAGAAGAAGAAGGAAGAAGGCAGCCCCAATGGACTCTTCCCCGGTTGTAGATACAGACGCATTACCTGCAGAAGCACCTTTGCCTACTCTAGCCTTTGGGCCTTCAGGTACTTCCAGTGCTATTCCTTCTGACATCCCTAGTTCCTCTGCTGCTATATTGCCTCCCAGAGCTGCTGCTGTTACTGTTTCCCAGCGCCCGCTCACTCAGGTTGCATTACTTCAGATGGGGAAACTTGCCATTCTTCCGATCGTCGTGCCGCTAGACCTGAGGCCTCCATTCCAGGCATGATTCAGACAACCCTTGCTGATGCTGTGACACCATTGAGCGCTACCATTGATGCCCTTGCGGCTAGGATAGCGGTGTGTGAGCGTGGCCAAGGGGCCACTGAGGAGGTGACAACTCTAAAGGCCGCCATTTCTGCACTTAGGAAAGATGTGGACCAGCTAAAGTCCGCCGACATGTCCATGATTTTTCGGACAGTGGAGATCCCAGATGTGCCAGTCAAGCCAGATATGCCTTCGGCTACCACCGAAGATGATGTTAGAGTTGAGGAGGTAGCTCATCCTAAGTTCAAGGCTGAGACGGATAAAGAGATGCTTGGGGTTGATGAGGAGGCTTCTTATGAAGGCCTTACGGAGTCTGAGGAGGCCATCGTAGATGCAACTGTGAAGGCTTCTTTGGCAAATACACCCTTAGCTGACCCTAGTGGACCTACTATTTCTGAGGTGACTCCGGGTACTGATGCCCAGGTTCAGAGCACTACACCGGCACTGATGCCAGATATATAGAGCGACTATTTAGACATGATCCCTTTTTACCTCCCTCTCTGTCTTATCTTTATTTGACTTTTGTATATTTTATTGTTTACATTTGAGGACAAATAGCTTTTGTTTTGTGCTGGGGTGAGGCCCACATTTTGTGATTATTGTTTGGTTATATATTGGGTTTTTGAGCTATAAATTGTGTTTAGCACTATTTTTGTGGATAATTGAGCTTGTGGCTCCTTGCTTTAATTGTAAATGATTTTGGACCTTTCCGAAATTTTTTGTGGCACCTCTTGTTTGTGTTGGAATGTGGCTGTTTTCTTGCAAGTTTGAGTATCGGTCTTGATCAATACTGATGACTTGAATAGTGCTCATGATAAAACAAAAATGAATGTGTGGCTACGATAAGGCCAAATGATGTTGTATAGGCAATATGTGAACTTTTTGCATCTCATTGTGACTAGCCGATTATCGAATGAGTCTCTTGTGATGATCATTGCACACTAGCGAAAGTGTGGAGTCTTGTTTGATATTGTTGCCAATGCCTTGTGTGGTAAGCTTACCGTGAACCATGTGTGATGACACATATAATTTTCCCCTTTGGTCCAGTTGACTAAGTGATGCACTCTCTTGAAATGATCTTGGGCAACTTTGAAGAGTGTGAAACAATTTGACATTATACCTCTTTTGTGGCCAATCTTGTGAGTGTCTGATCCGTGCTTGAATACCCTTTGAGCCTTAACCCTTTTCTTGGAAGAAACTTGATGAAATTGTGACCTTTCTTTATCCATTATCCTTAATCCTTATGATTTGTGGTTTGTTTGAATAGCCAACTTATGCCAAAAATCTAAGTTGGGGGTGTGGTGAAAATAGAAGGTAAATCAAGAAATGCAAATAAGACCCATTTGACCCATGGTTTTGAGAAAGATGGAACCTCTCCATACAAGAAAAAAAAAATAATGAAAAAGTTGTGGAATAAAGTTGTGAAAATGCAAAGGAAAATGGGGTGTCCGGTAGTCCATGGAAAGTGAATAATGGGTAACTTTTGAGCATGAATGAGAGTGATGAAGAAGAGTGAAGAAAGTGTTGTTCATACCACATTTCATGAGGATAGCAGCCACTGAGCCTAAATGACTATACCTTTACACTCAGCCCCGTTACAAGCCTTCAAAAGACCTTTTTAATCTTGTGTGAGTTGAAACAAGTGTTGACTAGAAAATAAGGGCAAACATATGGGTAGAGTCATGCATGTGTTCATCTTTGTGAGTGTGAGTGTCGATTGTGATTTCGAAGCTATTAATTGTTGAACCATTGTGTGTGAATATGGAATCACTCTTTGTGTGAGGGCATTTGAGTACCTTTGTTGAGCTTGAACTTGCATTTGAAGTAAGTATTGTGAACTTGAGAATCTTTGATAATGGTGAGTCACAACTTGAATCTTTGAGTGCACAATTGATCCTTGCATGATTAAGTTGAGTCTTTTTGTGCGCATTCATGATTGAGTCTTGTGTAGCACTATTTGAGACATCCTTTTTGAACTGCTGAACTTGAGTTTTACTTGAGGACAAGCTTTGATGAGTCCATGATTTGGACTTATTTAGGGCTTTATTTGGATAGGTTTAGTGTCCTTAAATGCTTATTTTGTACCAATAACTGATGTAAAATCCTTGTTTTCTAGATATTTGGATTGATGAACAAAGCATGGACACTAATGGGAAAAAGGAGCAAGGCAGCTGAAAGAACAAAGAAAAGAAGACTTGTTGATCACCTAATCCATTGGGCGAGTCGCCGAGTGGCCAATACCTCGCCTAAAGTTCCAGTGTCCAAAGCCCTGAAGGAGAAAATCAAGTCGGCGAGAGAAAGGAGCAGTCGGCGTGTCACCGAACGATTCCGCGATGCAGTGTTGGATCGCCCAAAGTTACAAAACTTGAGGATGCTGAAGGCTAAAGACAAAAGGGGATGGAACTGACCAAAGGGTAGATCACCGAGTTGATCGGCGATCCTGACTTACTGCGCCGAACGGCCCTTCGCAGCAGATTTTTGGCGACTATAAATACATTTTCAAACATTATGTTTAGTATCAAATTTTATTCTGAACATTCATTAGAGTAATTTTTGAGTTTGAACTGAGAGTATTGAGATAATATTTTCCTTTGCTTTAAAGAATTGAAGTTTTCCATTTTTGAGAAATTTGGAAGTGGGTCTTTTGAGATTCTTCAATTTGGACCTTTGTAAAGACGAAATTAATCTTACCCAGTTGATGGACACAAAATTTGGTAACGATTTCTATCTTTTTATGATGTCTAGCTAAAACCCCAATTCTTGGGGTGTGATTATGTGATTATGGGCTGATTTAGCTTATGGGTATTGTTAATTGATAGTTTAAATGTTGTTAGAAGGTGATTTCAATCAGTAATTGTGGGTTAATTTAAAGGGTTGTAGTTGCAAATGCAATTCTACCTTCATATTTTTGGCTTGCGAGAGAGAGAGGTTTTAAAACCAAGATTACTGATTTGATGGTCTGTGGGTATTGGGTTGTCATGGGTTCAGCTCGAGAGAGTGAATCCTAAACCCTTGTCCACACATTTAGCTCGAGAGAGTGAATGGACTAAAGAGTTGGCTGTTCTTAATTGCTGCTTGTTGGTGTTTGAGAGAAACACACTTGATTCGGGGTAAATTGTTCGAGAGAAAATTTATCCCCATAAAGTCTAACTTATTCACTGATTTACAACTATTTACTATCAGTTGCAATTACCCATTTGTCTACCTTAGCCTATAATCCAATCACATCCCAAGAACCCATATCATTACTTATTCTGCTGCTCATGTAGTTGATAATTCCAATCAAAACCCCCATGTTATTTGGCACTTGTGTCACCCTAAATTTTAATTATGTTTTTATTCGTAATAAATATTTCTATGATTAACTTTAAAATATTTGTACTTGGCTCTTGAATCTTAAGCACGTACCACTCCCTGTGGGATTCGACCCCAACTTACTTAGTTGGGTTATATTACTGACTAACAATCGTTGGCACTTAGAATTGGAAGAAATGTCCTGATACGTAAAGTCAGCCATACCCAGGGTATAGGCTCAGGGCGTGACATGTTGAGCTTTCCAATAGAGTCCTCGGGAAGTATAAACATGTTTCAGATTGACTTTTGCAAGTTACTATCATGAATGAGTGCATGGGTAACTTGAATAGGAATGTTCTAACATACTATGTTGCTACTCAAATTCTATTCCCAAGAGACCTATTCTAAGTAATGGATTATATCTGTGCGGTCGAACGTACTCCTTTTTTGGAATTTTCAGCTTACTAGCTTGGGTGTGATCACGTGTGAACAATACGTTAGATGGTTAGTTGAGAACACCAAAAAGAAGTATTGTTTGCCACACAAAAAAAATCCATTATTCTGAAAATTTTATACCATTGGGAAGATTGCAGTTCTCTAGGGATTTGAATTTAATGCAATATCTCTCACTATGGTAGCAACATATGTGTAAGAACCTTCCTATTTGAGTTACACATGCACTCTCCCATGAAAATAACTCACAAAAAGAAATCTTAAACATGTATATACTTCCTCATAACTTTATTACAGATCAGATCTCCACAGTTCACAGAAAACATTATGCTTTTTGTTGGGGTAATAACCAAACTCTAACCTCTATAACATCAACCAATTGTGCAGTTCTCTCAAGAAGGTTAGGATTATTTAACAGCCATCTATGGATTCCTTATAATAAATTCTAAATATTATGATCAACATGCCTTGATAAAAAAACATATGCTTCAGTAGAACTAAATTAACTAATGAAAAGAATTTAGTAGTCATTGGATGTTAATTAACTATGGCTTTATGAAAAACTGCATTAACAAGAAAAACATAACTTAAGGGTCATATCTTCATGGTATTTGAAGATAAGAATTGTGTTGATATGGACATCCCGAAATCACTCAATGAACTATTCAATAATGAGAAGATGTTTACAACAAAAATTTAAAGGTGATATGTTCCGGGAAATCACTCGAAATAGTCATAAAACTTGCGATTTTGTGACATATAAGTCAAAAAATTCCAGAAATGAAGATAAAGAAAAATATGTCTGTTGTTATAAAGAGTAAAAGGGGTGATTGAAAAAAAAAAGAGAAGATGGGGATGCGGCTTGTTGATTTTTAAGATAGAATTAGGGTTGCATTGGGTAGGAGAATTTTTTTTGGGCTGAATTATTAGGCATTTGGGCCATATGGATTTATACTTTCGCCTTCTTAAATGAGTGAAATGAGTTAATGTTTTTTTTTAATTAATTCTTTTCATATTTTAATATAAAAACTATTCCAATATATATTAATAATATGAAGAAATAAAATATTAATATTATAACTTTTAGCTTATGATTTAAAATACATGCCGACATAAATAATACATCTAATTTATTTAATAAGTAGAAACTTGAAGTAAAGTGAAGACAATAAATTATTTGAAAGGAGTTGCGCAACATTAGTAGTACCTTCTAAAAATATGATTTTACTAAAATATATAAAAGAGGTAATAATGATAGTATATTAATAAGAATATTAATAATTATGAGAAATAATGGTAAAAATAATTTATTTTTTGTTAATAACTTAGAAGATCAAAAAAATTTAATTCAGAAATGAGGGTAAAAATTGAGTTTCAATAATTGCATTACATAATTCCTGTGTACACAACCATTTTTTACGAAATTTCCTCAACTAATATTTATAAACAGTACAAAATTACTGCTTGTGTTTCATATCATTTAAGTCATATTTACTAAATAAAACTCTTAAGAAAAACTTTAATTATAAGGGTATCTTTTACTCAGTTAAGCTTATTGATTGTGCTTAGAAACTCTAATAGCTTGTTTGGCCAAACATCTAAATCAACTTATTTGACAAATTATTTTCAAAAGAATAATATTTGTGAGTAAAAAATTGTGTTTTGTAAATATATTTTAAGAACACTTTTGAGTGCAACTAGTGTGAGAAGTTCTTTTCAACAGGTGCAATGCCGAAAGTACTAGACGTCGAAAAAAATGACCTGGATTGTAATTACATCTTTTTTTCTCATAATATCCCTAAATATTATTCAATGATTTTTTTTTCTTTATAATATCTTTATTTTTATCTCGCTGTTGATGAATTGGATTCTACTTCTATCTTAGAGAATCAAAAGACTCTATGTCTAAACCTATGATGGTTTCTTAGTCTCAAGAAGGTGTTTTGTGGGTAGTACTTCAATATTACTCTTTTCATCTCATTTTTTGTGATGTCATTTGAATGGAGTTTATGTGTACTTATACCAATATAGGATTGTTGTTCAGAAGTTATTTTGATAGATTAAATATCACGTCACAGATGTAAAAAATGACATTGCATTAAACAATCATAGGATTGCATAAAATATTTTGGGAAATTCAAAATAGAATCGTTCTAAATTAAGGTGAATGATGTGATTGTTTATATAAAAAAACAAAATAAAAGTAAAATGAATGGGTGTTATGGAAGCTTATCAAATCCCGCTCTATCTAAAATGATAGTCTTATTTCTTCGAGTTATGTTCCACAAAAATATTCACTTTAAAGGAAAATTATTATACTTTTGATTGGTTTAAGTAAGTAGATTTAATGGTTTACTGCGATAATCACAAATTGAGGGGTATTTCTATCTATAAGACAAGCATTTAAGCACTCTATTTCCAAATTTAGAAGTAAAATATTAATATGTGTATTAAAATAAAGATATATTGGGTACCATTTTCGGATGGTAAAAAAGTTAACCAAGTTAGTCAAAACAGAAAAATAGATAGGAAAGGATGACCAAAAAGGATTTCAACTAAAACATTACTAATGTCTAACAATTAAGACATTAAAGAGCCCTAAAAATTCAATATAAAATTTTATTAACAATTCCATCTTTTAGGTTCGTCAAAAATTCATTATATTCCCCGTTCAGGAGCCCTAACTTTAAAATTTTCAAAATATACTTTTGGTGAAAGCAATCCTTGTTCTCTGTTGTAAGAGAATCCCCATTGTTGCATAGTTTATTGGATGAAAGCTATTTTTTATTTGTCATTTCTTTGTGATTATGAGGTGTCCATTTTAGAACCTTTATTCTGCTTCCAAAACCATGAAGGTTGGAGATTTAAGGTAATGTTTATTTTAAATGTGATTTTGCACAAAGACATAGTAAATAAGTATTAGATGACTACTAAATTATTTTCATTACTCAATTTAGTTACATTGAAGCACATTTTTCTTACAAAAGCCCTATAAATGAAGCTATGGAAAATTTAGAACGCGTCAATAGATTGATCGTAAAATAATTCTTACCTTCTCGACAGAACTTCACGGTCGGACTATGTTGTAGTGTTTAGAAGGTTTATTATTACCCGAACCAAAGCATATTGTCTTCCTCCAATTGCTAAGATTTCTAATAGAGTCCTCACTCCTCAGGAAGTATTAACTTGTTTCAGATTCACTTTTACGGGTTACTATCATGGATGAATACATAGGTAACTTGAAGAGGAAGGTTCTGACATACTATGTTGCTACGAAAATTCTAATCCCTAGAGACCTTCAATCTTCAAATGGTGAAAAGTATTCTGAGGAATGAATTTTATCTATGTGGTCGAAAGTATTCCTTTTTGTAATTATCAGCTAACTAGCTTGGGTATGATCATGTGTGAACAATACCTTAGATGGTTATTTCAGAACGCCAAAAAGAAGTACCGCTGGCCACACAAATAAAATCCATTATTAAGAATATTTTTTACCCTTTGGAAGATTGAAGTTTTCTAGGGATTTGAATTTAATGTAATTTCACTCACAATGGTAGAAACATATATGTACGATACCTTCCTATTCGAGTGACGCATGCACTCATCCATGAAAATAACTCAAAAAAGCAAACTGAAACATGTATATACTTCCTCGTGACTTTATTAGAAATCTCCACAGTTCGCAGAAGACATTGTGCTTTTTGTTGGGGTAATAACCAAAGTCTAACCTCTATAACATCTTCCAACTGTACAGTTCTCTCAAGAAAGTTAGGATTATTTAACAGTCATCTGTAGATGCCTTCTATTAAATTCTAAATATTATCATCGACATGCATCTTTTTGAAAAATATATGTTTTAGTGCAAATAAATAACATAAAAAAAACTTATTAGTCATCGGATGCTAATTAACTATTCCTTTATGCAAAACCGTAATTACAAGGAAACATACCTTAAGGCTCATAACTTCATTGTATTTGAAGCATAATAATTGTTTTGATATGGACATCCCGAAATCACCCAATGAAATATTTAATTCTGAGAAGATGCTGACAAGTGACATTTCAAGGTGATTTGCTCTAGTAAATCAGTCGAAATAGTCATACAAACTTGCGATTTTTCTGACATACAGGTCAAAACATCCTGGAAATGAAGATAAAGAAGAAAGTATTTCTCTGTTGTTACAAAGAGTGAAAGGAACGATTGAAACAAAGATGGTTGAAAAAGATAGAGAAGATGGGGATGCGGCTTGCTCATTTTGAAGATAGAATTAGGGTTGCATTGTTTTGGGCCAAAGTATAAGACATTTGGGCCATATGGGTTTATAGTTTGGGCTTCTTAAATGAGTAAAATGACTCAATGGATTTTTTCTTAATCAATTCTTTTGAGATTTTAATATAAAAAGTATTCCAATATATATTATTAGTACGTAAGAAATAAAATATTAATATTACAAATTTTCGCTAATGATTTAAACTACATGTCAACATAAATTATACATCTAATTTATCTAATAAGTAGAAACTGGAAGTAAGGTGAAGACGATAAATTATTTGAAAGGTGTTGCGAAACTTTAGTAGAACCTTCTAAAAATAAGATTTTACAAATAATTATAAAAGAATTAACAACAAGAGTATATTAATAATAGTATTTATAATGATGAGAATGAATGGTAAAAATAAGTTATTTATTTGTTAATAACTTGAAGATCAAGAAAAAGGGCATAACATACTCACACGAACTCGAAATCGCGCAAACTTGGCGGCGTTGGAAAGATAATTCCAAGAGCTTCCAACCATATCTGGAAGTACACTTAACACATCCCGATCTAGGAGTTATGGCCATTTGAAGTTGACCAAAACTCAACATTTCCTAACTTAAACAAATTTTCAAGATTTTCATTCTTTCCAAAAATGACTATTTCAAATTATTAGCTTCTTCCTAGTTATTTCAAATTGCGAGATGTTACATTATCTCCCTATTGGGGACATTTGTCCTCGAATGAGATTACTCTTACTAGGATAAGGGTGTAACATCAAGTTCAAACACGCAACAAGCAATTGCAAAAACAAACAACATGGTCACTCATAATTGAAAGAGTACTAAGAAGAGAATTAGTACCTTGGTCTGCATTTTCTCCGGACTCAAAGAGATGTGGATATCTCTTCTACATATCCTCTTCAGCTTCCCAAGTAGCTTCTTTAAAAATTTGATTCCTCCAAAGGACTTTGACTGATGCTATCTCTTTTGTTCTCAACTTGCGAACTTGGCGATCTAGAATCTGCACAAGAATCTCCTTATAAGATAAGCTATCCTTGATCCCAATATTTCAGTTGATATGATCAATGAAGGATCACCCATGCACTTCTTCAACATAGAGTGTGAAACACCGGATGAACCGCTGCTAACTCTTGGGGTAGCTCCAACTCATAAGCTATATTGTCAATCCTGTTGGATATTCGATAAGGTCCAATCTACCGGGGACTAATTTTCCCCTTCTTACAAAACCTTATAACACCCTTCATGGGTGAGACTTTTAGATATACCCAATCATCTACTTCAAACTCTAACTCCCTTCTCCTAACATCAGTGTAGGATTTCTGACGACTCTGCGCCGTTTTCAACTTCTCTTGAATCACTTTCACCTTCTCCATAACTTGATGAACCAAGTCTGGTCCTATCAATCCTACTTCACCAACTTCAAACCATCCAATAGGAGATCTACATCTTCTCCCATAAAGAGCTTCATAAGGAGCCATTTGGATGCTCGAGTGGTAACTATTGTTGTAAGCAAACTCAATAAGAGGTAGGTGATCATGTCAATTCTCTTTGAAATAAATCACACAAGCCCTCAACATATATTCTAGGGTCTGAATAGTGTGCTCTGCTTTCCCATTTTTCTCAGGATGAAAGGCAGTACTTAAGTTCACCTTTGAACCCAAGCCTTTTTGGAATGACTTCCAAAACTGTGCAGTAAATTGCGCACCTCTGTCTGAAATAATGGAGACCGGAACCCCATGAAGTCTTACCACCTCTTGAAGATACAACTTAGCATAATCTTTTGCCGAATGAGTAATCTTTACCGACAAAAAATGGGTTGATTTTGTAATTCTATTGACAATCACCCAAATAGAATCATAATGCTTGCGAGACCTTGGTAAACCTATGATGAAGTCCATATTAATTATCTCCCACTTCCACTCCGGAAGTTCTATATTCTGGGCCAAACCACTGGGCCTTTGGTGCTCTACTTTAACTTGTTGGCAATTTGGGCACTTAGCAACAAATTCTGCAATGCCTTTCTTCATACTATTCCACCAATACACCTCTCTCAAATCACTATACATCTTTGTGGAACCCGGATGAATGGAATATCAGTAGCTATAAGCCTCCTCCATGATGGTCTCTCGGAGTCCATCCACCATTGGTACACACAATCTACCTTGATATCTCAGTACGTCATCTCCCCCTTGTTCAAAAGCTAATACTTTTTGCTTATGAACATTTGCCTTCAATACAAGTAAAATAGGATCTTGGTCTTGCTTTTCTTTCACTTCTGACACTAATGAAGATTCAGCCCCATTCATCCCCACTATTCCTCCTTCTGTGGAATCCATTAGTCGGATTCCTAACCGTACAAGTCTATGCACATCTTTCGCTAACTCTCTCTTTTCCTCCTCAACACAGGCAATACTACCCATAGACAACCTACTTAAAGCATCAACAACATCATTAGCTTTACCTGGGTGGTAAAGAATACTCATGTCATAATCCTTGAGTAATTCTAACCAACTTCTTTGTCTGAGATTAAGCTCTTTCTGAGTGAACACATATTGAAGACTCTTGTGATCAGTGAGTACATCAACATGAACACCATAAAAATAATGACGCCATATCTTGATAGTCCGAATACGAGAAGTGTCTTAATCTAGACACTCTCCAAGTTGATAGGATACTATCTACCGAGCCATTTGCTTTATGCTTGATCTTGTAAATCCACCTGCAGCCAATGGCTTCTTTCCTTGCAGTCAATGAGTCTAACTCATTTTTTTTCCTGGGCATTGATCTTCAGAGCAAATACTATGACATCCAACTTTAAGTCATGGGTGGGGTAATTCTTCTCATGAACTTTCAACTGTTTGGAGGCATAAGCTATAACATTGCCATTCTGCATTAATTAATACAGAACCCAAACCAACTCTAGATGCATCACAATACACCACAAAGCCTTGCGTACCTTCTGGTAAAGTCAAAACTGGGGTAGTAGCCAACTTCTTTTTCAATTCCTGAAAGCTTTTCTCACAAGCTTTTAGACCATTGAAACTTCACTATTTTCTGAGTCAACTTGGTCAAAAGGGATGAAATAGATGAGAACCCATCTATGAACCTTCTATAATATCCAGCCAAGCCTAAGAAACTGCTAATATCAGTTGGAGATGTGGGTCTAGGCCAACTCTGCACTGCCTCTATCTTTTGGGTTTCAACTCTAATTCAATCACCAGAAACTATGTGGCCCAAGAACGCCAAAGACTCACGCCAAAACTCACATTTCGAGAACTTAGCATACAACTCCTTATCTTTCAAAGTCTGAAGAACTATTCTGAGATGGCTAGCATGATCTTCTTCATTCTTTGAATATATTAGTATGTCATCAATGAAGACTATAACAAACTTATCTTAATAAGGTTTGAAGACTCTATTCATAAGGTCCATAAACGGTGCAGGTGCATTAGTTAAATAGAACTACATGACCAGAAACTCATAATGACCATAACAAGTCCTGAATGCTGTCATGGGAATATCACATTCCTTTACTTTCAACTGATGGTAGCCAGATCTGAGGTCTATTTTCGAAAAACAAAAAGAACCGTGGAGCTGAATGAAAAGATCACCAGTTCTCGACAGAGGATAATTTTTCTTGATGGTAACCTTGTTCAATTGGTGGTAATATATACACATCCTAAGGGAACCATCTTTCTTCCTCACAAATAAGACTGGAGCACCCCAAGGTGAGACACTTTGTCGAATAAACCCTTTCTCTAAAAGGTCTTTCAACTGCTTTTTTAACTCTTTCAACTCTGCTGGTGCCATTCTATATGGCGGAAAAGATATAGGGCGAGTATCTGGAAGAAAGTCTATACCGAAGTCTATCTCTCTCAGGAGGGTCTCCGGGAAGATCATCTCGGAAGATATCTAGAAACTCTTTTACTATAGAAACTGACTGAATAGGAGGTATCTCAACACTAGAGTCATTAACTCGGACTAAGTGACAAATACAACCCTTAGAAACTAACTTTCTTGCCTTAAGGTACGAAATGAAACGACCCTTAGGCACTGCTGAACTACTTTCCACTCTAAGACTAGCTCATTTGGAAACTGGAACTTAACAACTCGAGTTCTACAATCAACTGAGGCATAACAAACATGAAGGCAGTCCATACCAAGAATGACCTCAAAATCAACCATGTCTAGCTCAATTAAATCAGTTATGGTACTCTTATGATTGACAGAAATGGGACAATCACGATAGACTCTCTCTGCTAGAATAGACTCACTAACAGGTGTAGAAACAATTAATGGTTCACTAAGTTGCTCAGGAATAACATCAAAATTTATAGCAATATATGGAGTTACAAAAGATAAATTCGCTTCTGGGTCTAGCAAAGCATAAACAGTAAAGTCAAAGACTTGGATCATACCAGTGACAACATCTAGAGAGTTCTCTTGCTCTTGGCGATTAGTGATCGCATAAAGGCGGTTTGCTTCTCCGCCGGTATCAGAAGTAGCTCCTCTAGGTACAGCCCTGTCTGGTGGAGAAACTGATGAAGATTGGGCCCTATTGCCCTGATTTCCACTACCTTGCCTGTTCTTTGGGCACTCTTTCATGAAGTGACCTTCTTGTCCACACTTGAAACAACCTGTCTGGCCATCACGACACTTACCTGGGTGGGTTCTACGATACCTAGCACATGCAGGAGCCCAGTTAACTCTTTATGCCACACTACCCTCAGACTATGCAGGTTTAGCTCTGAAGTACTGCGAATTCTGGCCATTATACTCGCCTTTGTTTCTAGGTGCAGGTGCACTAGCAGATGACGGAGAAGGTCCCTTTTGTTTCTGTTGGAAGGACGAATGATTCACATTACCTCTCGGCTTCCTGGACTCATTCTCTGTCTTGGCCTTCTTGTTTCTGAATTCCTCCCTATCTCTCAACTTCTTTTCCTCAACCTGCTGCACATAGACCATCAACTTTGATATGTCCACGTCCCCAATTAACATAGCTGCCCTGCCCTCATTGCTTGATAGATGGGACAACCCAGCAACAAACAGATTCATCCTACTCCTCATATCCGCAACCATCTCTGGAGAATAATGGGACAGTTGGGTGAATACCCATATTCATGAACACTTAGAGAATTCTGCTTAAGTGTGAGGAACTTACGTACCTTGGCCTCTTTCAATTCTCGGGGAAAGAAACTCCCCAAGAAAGCTTCCTCAAAACAGGCTCAACTCGCATGTGGTACATCCTCAGCTCTACCCCCTTTCCACTAATAAATCCAAGTCCTCGCAACATTCTTCAGTTGATATGCAGCTAGCTCAACTATCTCACTATCAGCAACATTCATCACATCAAACACCTTTTTCAGTTCATCCATAAAGTTCTTCGGATCCTCAGAAGTGCTTGAACAAGTGAAACTTGGAGGATTCATCCTCAAGATCTCATGAATCCTTGAAGTTTCAGTCTCTTCTTGTCGAGCTCCTTTTTGTTGCCCAACCTGGTTAGTCACAACTTGACTTAACATTCTTATGGCTTCTCTGAACTCAACATTGGTAACTTCCCCTTGGGGTTGCCCTTCAGGTGCATTTGATAACTCCTGCTCCTCAACATTCTTCCTAGCAGGACGACCTCTAAAAGCTCTTCATGGAGGCATGATTATCTGAAAACACGCGCAAGCACGGATTAGAAGGAAACTTCACTATCAGCAACATTCATCACATCAAACACCTTTTTCAGTTCATCCATAAAGTTCTTCGGATCCTCAGAAGTGCTTGAACAAGTGAAACTTGGAGGATTCATCCTCAAGATCTCATGAATCCTTGAAGTTTCAGTCTCTTCTTGTCGAGCTCCTTTTGTTGCCCAACCTGGTTAGTCACAACTTGACTTAACATTCTTATGGCTTCTCTGAACTCAACATTGGTAACTTCCCCTTGGGGTTGCCCTTCAGGTGCATTTGATAACTCCTGCTCCTCAACATTCTTCCTAGCAGGACGACCTCTAAAAGCTCTTCATGGAGGCATGATTATCTGAAAACACGCGCAAGCACGGATTAGAAGGAAACTTTTTAGAGATCAAACTCTAACGCACGAAATGAGTGTAAAGAAAGTGAGTAATTTTCCTAAGTGTTGCACCATCCTAATTATAGATCTGGCGCCCTTCACACCGATAACTAGGACTCTATAGACACGGCTTCATAGACTCCCTAGGACTCTTGAACTCTGTGCTCTGATACTAAGTTTGTCACGCCCCGAGCGTAAACCCTGGGCGGGACTGATAGTCGGGAACTATTGCTGGCCCCAAGCAAACCCTTGGCCTGGCTTACTTACTCAACGGAACACTATATGCATATTTATAATGATCAAAGAATTATACTCACTTGAATAATATCGTAACTTAGAATGTTTAAAAGTCAACATTCAACTTGGCCAAAATGGCAACCTCAAGTCTAAAAAACATAAGCCAATAATAAAGTAGTGACAAATGAATTTAACTAACTGACTGTCTGTCTATGAAGCCTCTAAAAAACTGAGATGGATGTCAGGACATGCCCACGACATCCTAATGAACTAATAATAAAACCGTAAGCAATAAAAATGATCCTCCGGAAGCAAGGAGGCTCACCACTAAACTCTGAGTGCTCAAACTGGATCAACGAGGCGCTGGATGCTGATCCTGGTTACGTGCGTCTGCATCATAATAAGATGCAAGCCAACTGGCATCAGTACATTGAATGTACGAGTATGCGAGTTGGAAAGTTAAACAATACATAGGCTTAAAAAGATTCTGAAAGAAACACTTACCTTGGCTCTTCTAAACTCATGAATAACTCAACTCATAATAAAGCAATAAGACACATAAAATATATGAAAAGCTTTCTAAAATAGTAAAAGCAACTTAGTTCATTAAAGAAAATGCAATAAAAAAACTCTATTTTACTCATATAACAAAGTAATATAGTTTATGTGGGAGATTCTCTAACTGACAACCACCACTATGAGCCTAAGTGGTGATACAACGTCTTGCCCACACTGCTAGAACTATCATAGACTTTACCGTCATATAGAACACTTAACTTATTGGATCCACTAGCTTATGCTAAAAGCATCTTAAGGAGTCATCTAAAAAGTATGATCCTTTATTACCCAAGATTGTTACATGGTTTATGGAGACTTGAGTTAATATGAACTCGCATCTGCATATCGGTGCTCAATACTACTCCCAAAATATACTTAGCTCATATGTTTGTAAAAACAAAACTCTTTCTTTGGTTTGAGATAATTACTCAAAAACTTAGCTTAAAAGCTCTCTGGAAATTGATGTTCCCTTTCTAGCTTAAATGTGAAAAGATTTTAAACTCTTTGGGAATACATAGTCTCCATATACTTCTTTGAAAAAATGAACTTCAAATCTTTACTCTTTGCTTAACTTAAACTTAAGCCTTACTGCATATCGGTGCTCAATACTACTCCCAAAATATACTTAGCTCATATGTTTTTCAAACAAATTTCTTTCTTTGATTTGAGATAATTACTCAAAAACTTAGCTTAAAAGCTCTCTGGAAATTGATGTTCCCTTTCTAGCTTAAATGTGAAAAGATTTTAAACTCTTTGGGAATACATAGTCTCCATATACTTCTTTGAAAAAATGAACTTCAAATCTTTACTCTTTGCTTAACTTAAAACTTAAGTCTTAGAACGAAGTTAGAACAATGTGAAAGACTTTTGAAAACTTTAAAGAACTTCTATTGACTTGCTTCTTAACTTCTAACTTGACTTTTAACTTTCCTTGAATTTAATTATGGATTCAAGGATTGTGATTTGTGATAGGAAAGATCTCATGATGTTTAGGAACGATTTTTGATAGCTAAACATGAGAAAAGATCAAAATTTCACTGTTTGAGGGTGGGTCCGTGATGCGGAGAAGCATTTAAATTTTAGTTTCGAAAATAACTTTTGAAGCAGAACGGTTCGTGACCACTCCGCGACACGAAATGACTTTTTCCAAAACTAGGGACTAGCTTCGCGACGTGGAGGCACTACCAAATTTCAACCGACGAAATTTCTTCTTCATTTTCAAGCTCTAAACCCTCTAGACTCCATGGGTTCTTTCCCCAAACACTTAGAATCAATTATCTGTTCAAAGTACATCAGATTCTACTCAAAATCAAATCCAAAATCATGGATTCGGATCAAACAACACCTCAACGATTTCCAAATCAAGAATTTAATAGAACTTCAACAAACCCATCAAGAACTCAATTTTTAAGCTTTCAAGAACTTAAATTCACTGAAATAAATCATGCTTGGCGCGTGGGTGAACTAATCCAACGCTATGTGATCTCACATACCTTTTAGGGATCACCCCCGACGAAATCCACAAGCTATCCTTGACGAAATCGACAAATCTTGAACGTTCTTTTCCTTTCTCCATATTTATCCTCTTCTCTAAGCCCTAGCGTGAAAATCACTTTTCTAAAACTGACAAAAATCCGACTTTACCCCAATTAAACTCCTAAAAATGAATTAAATAGTTAGGTAAGGAAAAGACTAAATTACCCTTCCAAAATCCAGATTAGACTTTCCTTAATCCAACAACCCAAATTTCAAAGGGCATAACTTACTCATATGAACTCGGAATTGCGCAAACTCGGCGGCGTTGGCAAGATATTTCCAAGAGATTTCCAATCATCATATCTAAAAGTACACCTAAATCATCCTGAGCTAGGAGTTATGGCCGTTTTGAAGTTTGACCAAAACTTCAACTTTTCCTAACTTGATCAAATTTTCAAGATTTTCATTCTTTCCAAAAATGACTATTTCAAATTATTAGCTTCTTCCTAGTTATTTCAAATTGTGAGATTTTACAATTACATGGTCACAACACCACTGGGAGCAGAATTAGTCAAAGAAACTCGAGGAGTTTCAAAAGTGTCTGGCTAAGTATTAAGAAGCCATAGTCCTTATATTTCTTTATAAAATTTTCACCCATTCCGGACAGCATGTCAAAAACACCCTGAAAATCAGTAATATAATCAGAAATAAGAGTGCCCTCTTTATACCTGATGTTCATGAATGGTTTCAACAAAAAACAATTTATTATAGGTGTCTCGAGTTTGTCCCACAAACTTCTAGCATGTGTCACATTCACAATGTAATTTCTAACATTATCTTCAACCCATTGTCTGGTATAGCTACAAACTTACAAGTGCTCAAATTCCCATCCCTTATCCGCCATAGACTGCGGTTTATTGGAAGAAAAAATAGGTAAATGCATTGTCTTGAAAAATAAAATATATTCATCTTGCCTTTACAAGTATGATAATTACTACCATTCAAATAAACATTCTTGCTCATATTTGACTCCATCATTCAAAAAGACAATCAACAGACAACCTTGAGCTCTGATACCTGATGAGTCAGGAATTTTGACTCATTTAGTATTTATTATTAAAGGATTTAGTATCTTCAATGTCTGTTTTATGCTCATTATGGATGTTAATATGTTAATATGCCACAATCAAGGTTTTAGAGTGGGGCAAGGACATTATTTTGCAAAAAAGAATGAAAAAATTGAAAAAGTTGAAGAAAAATGATGCTGGAGCTCACAAAAACTACTCGGCGACTCGCAGAGTGGGTCTCCAGTTTGCCCAAAGTTCCAGCAAAATAGCCCATCGACATAACCAACTTAGCAAGAAAATGGGTAATTTGGCGACACCCCGAATCGATCGGCGATAGTAATCAAGTTAAATGTTCCAGAATAATTTGATGAAGAAGCCAAGGCAAAAGGCAAGAAGAGGAGCAACTCGGTGGACCGCTGAACTGGTCTGGCGATCGCGACTTACTTCACCGAGTTGACTCCGTACAGAAATTTTGCAAACGTCTACATACAACTTTTAAAAAAAGAGAGAGAGTTCCCACATTGTTTACTTCTGAGTTTTTTTGAGTTTACACATTCTAGAACACTGTCGTTACATTTTTAGTAGTTTTTGGGATTTAGATTCGGAGATAGTAAGTTTAGCTTAGATTTCAACATTTGAGGATTGCAGATCATTAGAAAATTAAATGGAAAACTTTATTGGTAACAATTTCTTGATTTTCACTATGCTTAGCTAAAATCATTTTATCTTAGGGGTGTACTCATGAAGTCGAATGCATTAATTAGCTAATGAGTGTTGTTAATTGTTGATTTTAATGTTGTCTTGAAGTGGGTTCAATTAATTGTTTATGTTTTAATTGAGGAATTAAAGTTGCAAATTTCAATTCTAGCTTAGTTCTCTATGCTTGCTTGAGAAAGAGGTTATAGAGTAGAATGATTGATTGATAGTTGTATTGATTGCGTCTTTATAATCTAGCTTGAGAAAGTGGTTATGATTGTGTCTTTACTAACCCGCTTGAAGAGTGGGTTATTTAAGGCATTGGGTTATTTTGTTGTGTTATGCTTGTTGAGGTTCGAGAGAACTCACTTGAAGCACAATAATTGATTGAAAAATGGCTATTGTACTCAAAACCTACCCTACCCATTGAGATGCAAATGCTTTAAGCAACTAGTAATTACCCATTACGTGAAATTAGCATTCGATTGATCACACTACTAAGGTCCAATCTCTATTTCTTTACTTCCCGTGTTAAGTAATCTTTGTCCTAAATTGGCTACCAACCCCCCCCCCCCATTTGATATTAGTCGTCGAAACATTGTAATTTATTTTAATGTTGCCAAACCTTTACATAAACAAACAATTAGGATCTATTTTTACTTCTTAATTAAATTATCTACCGTATCACTTCTTGTAGGATTGACCCCAACAATTAGTTGGGTTTATTATTATTACCGACAGCCTACACTTAGAATTGGATGAAGTGTAGTTGATCACGGCCCATGTCCAAGCATTAGATGCCCTAATTTCTAGGGTAGAGGCATGTGAGCAAAGTGACAGACAAGCCACTGATTTGATAGCCTTAAGAGCTGATATTTTTAGAATTTGATGTGGTGTGGACGAGCCGAAGTCCACGGACATCTCTATGTTATGGGGTGAAATTGATATTTCTGAGGGGCCAGTTCTAATATTCCTGTTATTTCTGATATTCATCTAGATCTTGTGACCGGAGACGTGTCTATAGTTGAGGATGATTGGGAGACCGATGTAGAGGGGACAAATGAAGCAGAGCTAAAGGCTTATGATAAGGTGGTGTACGATAGTCTCGAGGTCTTGGAGGGTGCCATAGTCCAGATGGTGATGGAGGCTTCTTTGCATGACACATCCATGATTGGCTCGAGTGGGTCTCAGCCCACGAAGGAGATCGTTGCGCAGCCTTTCAAAGTAGGAGATTAGCCGAGCACTGGTTCCCCGATTGAGGCCACATCAACTACACAGAGTTCACAACATGCTTGACCTAACAGAGGGATCTTGACTCTCCTGCATCTTTACCTATGTTTCAGACATTTATTTTCTTATACATTGAGGACACTGTTTAGTTCTTTTTGGTGGGGGGAAGGTATGTTGATACCGACCCCTTGGGTTGTATTTTGTTTTGTTTTGGATGTTTGTTTGTTTTTACTATTTTGGTGTAACTATTTGTGTCCAAATGTTCTCGTTCGTTATGGCTTAAATTGTGAATGTGGGTTTTAAATCTTATTGATCCACCTCCTGATCACTTGATTTGTGAATGTTTTGGATGTTCTCTTGTACTTTTAAGTGTCGGTTGTGACCAATACCAATGAATTGAATAGTTCTCTTGATGAACAATATGTTGTGCTAGTCCAACGACGAAATTTTAGTTGCATAATTCTTATGTGAACTCTTAGCATCTCATATCTTAAGCACGTACCACTCCCTGTGGGATTCGACCCCAACTTACTTAATTGAGTTATATTACTGACTAACGATCGTTGGCATTTAGAATTGGAAGAAGTATCCTGATACGTGAAATCAGCCACGCCCAGGGTGTAGGCTCAGAGTGTGACATGTTGAGCTTTCCAATAGAGTCCTCGAGAAGTATAAACATGTTTCAGATTGACTTTTGCAAGTTACTATTATGAATGAGTGCATGGGTAACTTGAATAGGAATGTTCCAACATACTATGTTGCTACTCAAATTCTATTCCCAAGAGACCTTCAATCTTTCAAAGGGTGAAAAGTATTCTAAGTAATGGATTATATCTGTGTGGTCGAACGTACTCCTTTTTTGGAATTCTCAGCTTACTAGCTTGGGAGTGATCATGTGTGAACAATACCTTAGATGGTTAGTTGAGAACACCAAAAAGAAGTATTGTTTGCCACACAAAGAAAATCTATTATTTTGAATATTTTTTACCACTTGGAAGATTGCAGTTCTCTAGGGATTTAAATTTAATGCAATATCTCTCACTATGGTAGCAACATATGTGTAAGAACCTTTCTATTCGAGTTACACATGAACTCTTCCATGAAAATAACTCACAAAAAGAAATCTTAAACATGTATATACTTCCTCATAACTTTATTACAGATCTCCACAATTGACAGAAAACATTATGTTTTTGTTGGTGTAAAAACCAAACTCTAACCTCTATAACATCAACCAATTGTGCAGTTCTCTCAAGAAGGTTAGGATTATTTAACAGCCATCTATGGATTCCTTCTAATAAATTCTAAATATTATGATCAACATGCCTTAATAAAAAAACATATGCTTCAGGACAACTAAATTAACTAATGAAAAGAATTTAGTAGTCATTGGATGCTAATTAACTATGCCTTTATGAAAAACTACATTAACAAGAAAAACATACCTTAAGGGTCATATCTTCATGGTATTTGAAGATAAGAATTATGCTGATATGGACATCCCGAAATCACCCAATGAACTATTCAATAATGAGAAGATGTTTACAACAAAAATTTTAAGGTGATCTGATCCGGGAAATCACTCGAAATAGTCATAAAACTTGCGATTTTGTGACATATAAGTCAAAACATTCCGAAAATGAAGATAAAGAAAAATATGTCTGTTGTTATAAAGAGTAAAAAGGGTGATTGAAAAAGAGAGAGAAGATGGGGATGCGGCTTGTTGATTTTTAAGATAGAATTAAGGTTGCATTGAGTAGGAGAATTTTTTTTGGGCTGAATTATTAGGCATTTGGGCCATATGGATTTATATTTTCGCCTTCTTAAATGAGTGAAATGAGTTAATGTTATTTTTTTAGTCAATTCTTTTGAGATTTTAATAGAAAAACTATTCCAATATATATTATTAATATATAAGAAATAAAATATTAATATTATAACTCTTAGCCTATGATTTAAAATACATGTCGACATAAATTATACATCTAATTTATTTAATAAGTAGAAACTTGAAGTAAAGTGAAGACAATAAATTATTTGGAAGGAGTTGCGCAACATTAGTAATACCTTCTAAAAATATGATTTTACTAAAAAATATAAAAGAGGTAATAATGATAGTATATTAATAAGAATATTAATATTTATGAGAAATAATGGTAAAAATAATTTATTTTTTGTTAATAACTTAGAAGATCAAAAAAATTTAATTCAGAAATGAGGGTAAAAATTGAGTTTCAATAATTGCATTACATAATTCCTGTGTACACAACCATTTTTTACGAAATTTCCTCAACTAATATTTATAAACAGTACAAAATTACTGCTTGTGTTTCATATCATTTAAGTCATATTTATTTAATAAAACTCTTAAGAACAACTTTAATTATAGGGGTATCTTTTACTCAGTTAAGCTTATTAATTGTGCTTAGAAACTCTAATAGCTTGTTTGGCCAAACATCTAAATAAACTTATTTGACAAATTATTTTCAAAAGAATAATATTTGTGAGGAAAAAATTGTGTTTTGTAAATATATTTTAAGAACACTTTTTAATGTAACTAGTGTGAGAAGTTCTTTTCAACAGGTGCAATGCCGAAAGTGCTAGATGTCGAAAAAAATGACCTGGATTGTAATTACATCTTTTTTTCTCATAATATCCCTAAATATTATTCAATGATTATTTTTCTTTATAATGTCTTAATTTTTTATCTCGCTGTTGATGAATTGGATTCTACTTCTATCTTAGAGAATCAAAAGACTCTATGTCTAAACCTATGATGGTTTCGTAGTCTCAAGAAGGTGTTTTGTGGGTAGTACTTCAATATTACTCTTTTCATTTCATTTTTTGTAATGTCATTTGAATGGAGTTTATGTGTACTTATACCATTATAGGATTGTTGTTCAGAAGTTATTTTGATAGATTAAATATCACGTCAAAGATGTAAAAAATGACATTGCATTAAACAATCATAGGATTGCATAAAATATTTTGGGAAATTCAAAATAGAATCGTTCTAAATTAAGGTGAATGATGTGATTGTTTATATAAAAAAACAAAATAAAAGTCAAATGTATGGGTGTTATGGAAGCTTATCAAATCCCGCTCTGTCTAAAAAGATAGTTTTATTTCTTCAAGTTATGTTCCACAAAAATATTCACTTAAAAGGAAAATTGTTATACTTTTGATTGGTTTAAGTAAGTAGATTAATGGTTTAATGCGATAATCACACATTGAGGGGAATTCTATCTATAAGACAAGCATTTAAGCACTCTCTTTCCAAATTTAGAAGTAAATTATTAATGTGTATTAAAATAAAGATAAATGGGTACCATTTTCGGATGGTAAAAAAGTTAACCAAGTTAGTCAAAAGAGAAAAATAGATAGGAAAGGATGACCAAAAAGGATTCCAACTAAAGCATTACTGATGTCTAACAATTAAGACATTAAAGAGCCCTAAAAATTCAATATCAAATTTTATTAACAATTCCATCTTTTAGATTCATCAAACAATTCAACAATTCATTATATTTCCCGTTCAGGAGCCCTAACTTTAAAATTTTCAAAATATACTTTTGTTGAAAGCAATCCTTGTTCTATGTTGTAAGAGGATCCCAATTGTTGCATAGTTTATTGGATGAATGCTATTTTTTATTTGTCATTTCTTTGTGATCTTGGGGTGTCCATTTTAGAACCTTTATTCTGCTTCCAAAACCATGAAGGTTGGAGATTTAAGGTATTGTTTATTATAAATGTGATTTTGCACAAAGACATGGTAAATAAGTATTAGATGACTACTAAATTCTTTTCATTACTCAATTTAGTTACATTGAAGCACATTTTTCTTACAAAAGCCCTGTAAATGAAGATATGCAAAATTTAGAACGCGTCAATAGATTGATCGTAAAATAATTCTTACCTTCATGACAGAACTGTTGGGATATACTATTAACCATGTAATTGTGTTATAGTATTTTTTATTTAATCCCTTGTAAAGTTTTTTTATGTTATTTATTTAATATAATAAATTTTTGTTTAAATAGATCATTATGTATATATGTGTGTCCATTGCTTATATAGTAGACAATTTTGTGTATGGAGTATTTTAACTCATACACGGAAGATTAAAATTGTTGGTGCATATAAGTTATAAATTTATGTTCACGATCAAAGATGAAGTAGGACGAACATCTTGA
>NW_006239105.1:1032996-1034542 GCF_000226075.1 Solanum tuberosum
GTTTTTCCTATTCATTCTTGAGTTGGAAAACTAGATAAATAGGCTGGATGTGGCATGAAAGAGATTATCCTTTTAAAAACAAGTAATACTTGCCCACATAAGTAACTTGGTAGTAACAGTCAATCAGGAAATAGGAGAAGATCGTAGCTCTGGATCCTTGGCATCTGGACGACTTTTGTGGAAGATTCAACAGGTTAGTATTCTTCTAAACTCGTTTATGTTATATTGTTTAGTCTATATGTAAGATTTGTGATCCTGAATATAGCTTCCGTTGTGCATATTCTAACAATTGGTATCACGAGTCTTCTTACATATACTAAATAATGTAATAAGATACTTCATGCTTGATTGAATGTCTATATCATGATGAGTTACTGATTAAATATGAATTCGTTGTAACATAAATATTGTATTTTCTGTTTGTGAATTTATAATTTGATGTTCTGTTCAATGATGAGATTGAAATAAATCACTGTTTATAATTCAAGTTTAAAAACAGAATGTTTCATGTATTGTTGATAATTGTTCATAATTCAGATCTTGTAAAAACGAATTCATGTTTCATGTTCATTGAATTAATAGTTTTAGAGTAAGGTTTTTTAAATATTGCCTGGATTCTGAATATTTAAAGTTCTATGAAATTTTTAATGAAAACGGACTACATGCCATGCCTGAAAAAAAAAGTTTTTTCTGATGAACTCCGATTGGCCTCAAATTTGGTTGGTTGATTGGAAACGACCCAGTGAATATTGCTCACTGCTGTGCTGTGACCAAGGGCCTTTTTTGGCCATTCGAAGTCGTTTTGATGGGTTTTTGGCCATTTTTCTGTTTACGAAACATTAAAAAATTAATTAAAAATTGTTTTTAGTAATCCAGTGGCGTAAGGGTTCATCCCTAACACTTATAAATGTATTTTACAGTAAATATATGAGTTTATATGTTGACTTAGGTCCTCTTCCCCATCGGATAAACTCATATATTTTGCTTCTGTTTTGGTACGTCTTTTGCTTTGATGACTTGTTTAAAACTTTCCAACTAAGTTACATGTTGAATCAATGAACAAGAGACATAATCCATATCCATATATTCCTTATTATACTTAACAGAATACTCTCTAACTGAGTTGGACTTGTTTTGTTTAATTGGTACTATATTTACACATGCTCATATATTTGCTTGAATAGTTAAGTTTCCCAATCGAATCTAACTGTTTATAGGCATGATTATATGAGTCTTGTTGTGTTTTTTTTAATAATATATCATGTATACTTAATGATCTGTTTTATCTCTCTCAGATTAACTATGTCTCGCTTCAATCCCCTGTCCTCAATCTTGAATCAAAATAAACTTGAGGGTCCAAACTATGTTGATT
This sequence comes from Solanum tuberosum, assembly GCF_000226075.1. Classification (NCBI taxonomy): domain Eukaryota; kingdom Viridiplantae; phylum Streptophyta; class Magnoliopsida; order Solanales; family Solanaceae; genus Solanum; species Solanum tuberosum. The sequence goes on from NW_006239105.1 coordinate 1,034,369, forward strand.
GGAAACGAAATTTAGACATTGTCCTAACTTCTGAGGGTTATAAATTTGTATTGGTTGAGGAATGTCCTATCAAATCAGCAGATCCTACTAATGAGGAAGTCCAAGCCTATGACAAATGGGTTAAGGCTGATGCGATAGCAAGATGCTACATTCTTGCCTCAATGGCAAATGTCT
>NW_006239105.1:1034642-1049572 GCF_000226075.1 Solanum tuberosum
GAATATAGCTTCCGTTGTGCATATTCTAACAAGAACTTCACGGTTGGACTATGTTGTAGTGGTTAGAAGGTTTATTATTACCCGAACCAAAGCATATTGTCTTCTTCCAATTGCTCAGATTTCCAATAGAGTCCTCCCTCCTCAAGAAGTATTAACTTGTTTCGGATTCACTTTTGCGGGTTACTATCATGGATTAATACGTAGGTAACTTGAAGAGGAAGGTTCTGACATACTATGTTGCTACAGAAATTCTAATCCCTAGAGACCTTCAATCTTTCAAAGGGTGAAAATTATTCTGAGAAATGGATTTTATCTATGTGGGCGAAAGTATTCCTTTTTGTAATTATCAGCTAACTAGCTTGGGAATGATCATGTGTGAACAATACCTTAGATGGTTAGTTTAGAACGCCAAAAAGAAGTACCGCCGGCAACAAATAAAATCCATTATGCAGAATATTTTTTATCCTTTGGAAGATTGAAGTTTTCTAGGGATTTGAATTTAATGTAATTTCACTCACAATGGTAGAAACATATATGTACGATACCTTTCTATTCAAGTGACACATGCACTCATCCATGAAAATAACTCAAAAAAGGAAACTGAAACATGTATACACTTCCTCATGACTTTATTAGAAATCTCCACAGTTGGCAGAAGACATTGTGCTTTTTGTTGGGGTAATAACCAAAATCTAACCTCTATAACATCATCCAACTATACAGTTCTCTCAAGAAAGGTAGGATTATTTAACAGTCATCTATAGATGCCTTCTATTAAATTCTAAATATTATCATCGACATGCCTCTTTTAGAAAAAGATATGTTTCAGTGCAAATAAATAACCTAAAGAAAAAAACTTATTAGTCATCGGATGCTAATTAACTATACCTTTATGCAAAACCGTAATTACAAGGAAACATACCTTAAGGCCCATAGCTTCATTGTATTTGAAGCATAATAATTGTTTTGATATGGACATCCTGAAATCACCCAATGAAATATTCAATTCTGTGAAGATGCTGACAAGTGAAATTTCAAGGTGATTTGCTCTAGTAAATCACTCGAAATAGTCATACAAACTTGCTATTTTTCTGACATACAAGTCAAAACATCCTGGAAATGAAGATAAAGACGAAAATATTTCTCTGTTGTTACAAAGAGTGAAAGGAACGATTGAAAAAAAGATGGTTGAAAAAGATAGAGAAGATGGGGATGCGGCTTGCTCATTTTGAAGATAGAATTAGGGTTGCATTGGGGAGGAGCACTGTTTTGGGCCAAAGTATTAGACATTTGGGCCATATGGGTTTATAGTTTGGGCTTCTTAAATGAGTAAAATGACTCCATGTTTTTTTTCTTAATCAATTCTTTTGAGATTTTAATATAAAAAGTATTCTAATATATATTATTAATATGTAAGAAATAAAATATTAATATTACAAATTTTCGCTAATGATTTAAGCTACATGTCAACATAAATTATACATCTAATTTATCTAATAAGTAGAAACTGGAAGTAAGGTGAAGCCGATAAATTATTTGAAAGGAGTTGCGAAACATTAGTAGAACCTTCTAAAAATAAGATTTTACAAATAATTATAAAAGAATTAACAACAAGAGTATATTAATAATTGAGGACACTATTTAGTTCCCCGATTGAGGCCACATCAACTACACAGAGTTCACCACATGCTTGACCTAATAGAGGGATCTTGACTCTCCTGCATCTTTACTTATGTTTCAGACATTTATTTTCTTATACATTGAGGACACTGTTTAGTTCTTTTTGGTGGGGGAAGATATGTTGATACCTACCCCTTGGGTTGTATTTTGTTTTGTTTTGGATGTTTGTTTGTTTTTACTATTTTGGTGTAACTATTTGTGTCCAAATGTTCTCGTTCGTTATGGCTTAAATTGTGAATGTGGGCTTTAAATCTTATTGATCCACCTCCTGATCACTTGATTTGTGAATATTTTGGATGTTCTCTTGTACTTTTAAGTGTCGGTTGTGACCAATACCGATGACTTGAATAGTTCTCTTGATGAACAATATGTTATGCTAGTCCAACGACGAAATTTTAGTTGCATAATTCTTATGTGAACTCTTAGCATCTCATTGTGACTAGCCGATTTGTCGAGGTGAGTTTTTGCAATGATAGTTGCACGCGAGCTTAACTTGTAGAGTCATAATTGATGATTGTGTTAAATGCTTTGTGTGGTGAGGTTTACATGAAATATGTGCATGCTGATCTATAACTTGCTCCGTTGGTCCGATTGATTATTTTTGGTGAATGATAGAAATGATCTTGGGCATAAATCCTTGAGAGTGAACCAAATTGCTATACTTTTTTGTGTGACTGCCTTGTGAGTGTGTGAACCTACCTTGGATCCATTTGAGCCTAACCTTTGCTTTGGATGAAACATGAACACAAATGGCCTTGTCCTTCCCACCTAAAACCTTCATGAAGAATGGGCTTGTTTGAATAGCAAACTTAGAACAAAGGCCTAAGTTGGGGGTCTAGTAAGAATGAGGAAAGAAATTGAGCATGAAGTTCGTGAAATCCATCCTTTGGAGACTTGTGTTGAAGAAAAGAATGAAAAAGATGTTACACCTCCATATTAAAAAAGGAAAAGCAACAAAAGAAAAGAAATGAAAAAATTGGTGTTAACTATGCAGTGTGGAAGGAAAAGGGGTGTTCGATAAGTTTTGCGTGCTTTGAATATGCCAAGGATGGGTTGTGAAGATGAAAAGAATGAAAGAAAAGGTAAAGAAGTGAAATTTGAGCCATTATTCATGAAGGTAGAACTCACTAAGCCAAAATGATCATACATTTACCCTCAGCTAAGTTACAAACCTTGCAAGACCTTTTTGATCCTACATGAGCCGAATGATGTGTCAGTTGGAAAATACAGGCAAGCCTATTGGTAAAATAATGCATGTTTATCTCATTGAGAGTGTGAGAGTTGATTTTGGTTCTTTAAATTGAAATCTTTCATTGGCTTTGTGATAGCAGGGAATCATTCTTGGTGTGAGGGCATTCAAATACTCTTGTTGAGAATGAATTTGCATTTGAAGTGAGAATTGTGAGCTTGAACTCTATTTGATGATGGCTAGTCATAGTTTAAAATTTTAGTGCACAATTGAAGATTGCATGTCTAGATTGAACCTCGTGTGCATTCATGTTGAGTCTCAAGTAGCGCTCTTTGTAGACATCCATGTTGGCCTGATTAATCTTGTGTTTTACTTGAGGGCAATTAAAAGTTTAAGTTGGGAGTGTTGATGAGTCGGGGATTTCGACACATTTAGGGTTTATTATTCAAGGATTTAGTGTCTTCAATGCATGTTTTACGCTCATAACTTATGTTAATATGCAACAATGAAGGTTTCAGAGTGAGGAAAGGACATTATAATGCAAAAAGGAACAAAAAAGTTGAAAAAGTTGAAGAAAAGAGAAGCTGGAGCTCGCAAAACCCACTCGGCGACTCACAAAGTGGGACTCTAGCTCGCTTAAAGCTCCAGCAAAACAACCCATGGACAAAACCAACTTGGTGAACAAATCAGTAATTCGGCAACATGCTGAATCGATCGGAGATAGTGATCATGCTCACAAAAAGTTCCAGAATAACTTGATGAAGAAGCCAAGCCAAAAGGCGAGAAGAGGAGCAACTCGGTGGATCGCCAAACTGGTCAGCGATTGCGACTTACTTCGCTGAGTTGACTCCGTACTAAAATTTTGCGAGCGTATAAATACAATTTTTGAAAGAGGAGAGAGATTTCCCACAGTGTATACTTCTGGGTTTTTGACAGTTCACACATTCTAAAACATTGTCTTTACATTTTTAGTAGTTTTTGGGATTTAGATTCGGATATTGTAAGTTTAGCTTGGATTTCAACATTTGAGGACTGCAGATCATTAGCAAATCAGATGGAAAACTTTGTTGGTAACGATTTCTTGCTTTTCACTATGCTTAGCTAAAACCCCTTATCTTAGGGGTGTGATCATGTAGTCGAGTACATTAATTAGCTAATGGGTGTTATTAGTTGCTGATTTTAATGTTGTTTTAAAGTGGGTTCAATTAATTATTTATGTTTTAATTGAGGAATTGATATTGCAAATTCAATTCTAGCTTAGTTCTTTATGCTTTCTTGAGAAAGAGGTAATAGAGTAGAATGATTGAGTGACAGTTGCATTGATTGCGTCTTTAAAATCTAGCTTGAGAAAGTGGGTTTTATTGTGTCTTTACGAACTCAACTTGAAAGAGTGGGTTAATTAAGGCATTGGGATGTTTGGTTGTGTTATGCTTGTTGAGGTTCGAGAGAACTCACTTGAAGCGCAGTAGTTGATTGAAAAATGGATATTGTACTCAAAACTTAGCCTACCCATTGAGATTCAACAACTTTAAGCAACTAGAAATTACCCATTACGTGAATTTATCATTCGATTCATCACACTCCTAAGGTCCAATCTCTATTTTTTTACTTCCTGTGTTAAGTAATCTTTGTCTTAAATCGGCTACCCCCCCTCCCTTATTTGATATTAATCGTCAAAACTTTGCGATTTATTTTAATGTTGAGAAACCTTTACTTCTACAAAAGATTAGGCCACATTTTTACTTCTTAATTGAATTCTCTACCGTATCACTCCCTGTGGGATCGACCCCAACTCTTAGTTACGTTCATACTTGTTAGCGACCACCTACACTTAGAGTTGGATGAAGTGTAGTTGAGCGTTATCAATACCACTTTGTTGGGAAAGGCAAGTACAAAATAAATGTGCATGACAGGCCAATAGCGGAAGAACCCAAGTCCAAACTTTCCCTTTCTATTTGAACTAAGAGAAGACAATATAATGCAAGAAAAACACTACTTGGGGCAGTAAACAAATCAACCAAGCAAGAAAAATAAATCAACACACGACACCAAATTTAACATGGAAAACCTCTTCGATGTGAAGAGTAAAAACCACAAAGCCTAAGGTCCACTAAAACCAACAAGATTACAAAAGTGTTCTCCAAAATGACCACCAACAAAGTTCCAAACAATGCGCAAACCAACTACAAGATAGCACCAATAACTTGAAAAAATAAAAGGAGTGAAATCACCAATTACGCACCTACTGTTCACGAGCAAAAATCTGGAGCTACAGGACTCCAAATCACCCTATCTTAGTTCCCAATCAATGATTAAGTTGAAAGAAACAAGCTGTCCAAAAATCAACTCAATCAAACAAGAAACAAAATGGGAATCACGATTTGAAATTGGATGCTAGGGCTTGTGCGAAAATCTGCACTTTCACTTTTCTCTCTTGTTGCTGATCAAACTCTTGTGATTTTTCAAAATAAGAACTAAAAGAAAGTCTTACATATGCACCATAAAATTGGACTTATGGGCAAAGTAGGCTAATCCAAATTGGGCTTAAATTTATCCATAAAGGAAAGGAAAGAGACCCAAAACCTTGAAATTTTATTTATCCACATAGGAAGGGAAAAAGACCCAAAACCCAACAGCCACAAGGATCAGGCCTCAGCTAAAGAAAACAAAACATGATCCTGTTAATTATGTAACCTATACATGAGTTCTTTACTGCTATGTGCTCTCTTTGAGGCAGTTAACATATATAATTCTTCAGCCAGCTATACATGGATTCCTTTAACGTGTTTCCAGTTCCCCGGAGTGCACTATAATGCCTGTCTATGCTTCAATACCTTCTTTGATCCAGTAACAATGACAAAATAAGTGGTTAATTAGTTGTATCCTGTAAATGTTTATCACATAAGCAGCAAATGTCCTCATCAATTGGTATATTCATTATGTGTATTCTTTCACTAGTAAGGAGCTTGTTCTGTGCCGAAAGCCATACATTAACTTTGTGGTTTGGCTGGGACACTGCATTTCATACTAGCTCAACAATAGGAGGCCTTTTCTATTCACCTAGCAAATCTAAGTATCTTATTGTAATACAATAGTTTCCTTTGAGAGTGAGTTTGTACCTGTCATTTCACATAATTTTTTCGAAGAGTGCTTTATCACTTACTAATATATATTGCTTACAATTCTATCACGAAACTGTTCTTTTGATATTTATTATATATAGGTCCAAGTTTATAAGACTTTTGGCAATTGATATTTATCATATCTATCGTTTAGTGTTTTTTACCTTTCATGGTGTTTCAATTCGATAGAAGAAAAATTTATAAGTAAATGAATGAAGCATTTTGATAGAAAAGATACTTAATAGGATAAAACCATATGGAAATCTCAGCAGATATTTCATCAACCAAAATAATAGTTAGGCATAGGCAACATATTAAATGTATGATTCATTCGCATTTTAGACTAGATGACATTCTATTTTAGTGTCATTATTTCTCCAATACTCTTAGGAATCTCCTCCAGACCATACAACCGATGATGTATTAGTTGCTCAAGCATAGGAAAATTATCACTACCTGCTTCCCACCTTTGCAGATCTTCGGCTAATTTTTATAGGTATTTTAATTTGTGAAACACAACATCATCATCTAGTTTCCAAATTGTTCCCTTGAATTCATAATGCCCTTTGAGCACCTCAATATTCGGTAAATTAGCCAGAAATTTCATATCTTCTCATGGTATACAAGCATATGATAATTTCAGTTGCTTGAGATTAGGAGGGACATTATCCCCAGAGAAAATCATCCGGTCAATGGTAGTTTCTGTTACTATGTTTAGTGACTCCAGCTCATCTAGATGATGATTGACAAAATCAAGAACGTCATAAAAAAAGTCTAGTGTACCAGCTCCACCAGAAGAATTAGAGAATCAATAATTGCAAGCCAGTCAGGATGCCCAGAATCATCTAAAATCTTTAGCTTTTTTAGATTGGGAGTTCTTCTTATGATTTCCATAACAAAAGGAGAGTTATCGAGATGAAGTGTTTGCAAGTTATTGAGAAACAAAGGTAGTTCTGCTTCAAAGCCAGTCAATATCCAGATGTCTTATCTCTGTCATTGTCCAGATATCTAGTGGGTACTTCAACTTTGCCTCTTCAGCCCTTGCAAGATTTCTCAATTTAGCTAGTGAAACAACTCCCTTAAATCTTGCAGTAACATATTTCAAATGTTCAAGTTGAGGTATTACACAAGAGAAATCGTATTCAATTGATAATACATCCAACACCTTAAGAAACTTGAACTGTGAAAAAATGGAACGTGTGATACCAATGCTATGCCTTCTAAATAAATTAATTGTGGTGAAATAAAGGTGAGGGTTATACTTGTAATACCACTTCTATGCCTTGTAGGATAAACTTGCTTCTCTTGAATTTCCAATGGAAAGATCACTCGTCGTTGATCATCTATGGCTTCTGAGGTCACGGTGACATTCCCATTCATGATATGCACAACATATTTAGTATGAGCTTCACTTTGGAGTTGGTGAAGAAAATCGTGAATTATGCATGTTTTCATCCTTCCATTAGCCATTTGTTTACCGGTCAAAATTAGACTTTGATCAATCAACTCTTCTAGATACTCCTCTGCCACCACTTCTGACCTTTTATTGTTTCTTGCCTTTACGAATTTTCTGAGTAATCCATAGCCTAATCAACTTGGAAACATCAATCTCATATCTTCAAGAAAACCTCCAACATAGAGAAAACATGCCTTCAAATATTGGGGCAGGTAATTATACCTCAAAGAAAGAATTGATTGGCACTGTTCAAATATAGTACCAAAGAATGAGTTAAGATTTTCCTCAACCGTCTTCCAATTATCATGTGTTGTGTCCATTTTTCCATGAAGTCCAGCAACAATAACAACAGAGAGAGGTAATCCTCGACATTGTTGTACAATATGCTTCCCCCTTTCTTCTAGGTGAGTGATGAAGGTTGCTATTTTTGTATGTGATGCTAAGGGTTGCCATGTTAGTACTTTTGACTTGATATTTTTGTTATAACTTTTGAATTAATTTTAATACAAAGTTCAAGAATGTAGAAGATATTTTAATAGGTGGTGGAGGTTGATTTAAGCACAAAACAGGGAGTCAATTTCCAGGATTTAGAGGATTTGACACCACTTTATGTATATGTAAATGTAGTAAACTTTTGCTGAATGAAATAATATGCTCCCTTTCTCCAAATTATCTCTCCATAATCATATTTGTCTTCTCTGTCTCTCCTTCAGGTAGCATCAGAGCTAAATTGATTTTCAGGGACTATTATGAGAGAGAAAAACACAACAAGATCACCTACCAAGTTTAACTTGTCTAGGTCTCTTTTTTGTTCAATTTCCTTTCACATTGACTCTAGCAGCTCTCCCCTTTCACCCCCTATCTTTAATGGTGAGACTACCAAGTTTGGGCAGTGAAGATGAAAACATACTTGAAGGGTCTTGGATTATGAAAGTATGTTGAGGAAGACAGCGCTTCAGAACCTTTGAGAGCAAACCCAACTCTTCAGTAGATTAGAAGCCATGAAGAAGAGATCACAAAAGGTCCAAAACCCCTGTCTTTCATTAACTCAGCTGTCTCAGATTCAATTTTTAACAGGATCAGGACATATGAATCTGCCAAAGAAGCTTGGGATATGCTGAAGTAAGAATTCCAAGGGAGTGATAGGACGAGGCAAATGCAAATATTGAATCTAAGAAAAGAATTTGAGAAGTTAAGAATTAGGGGGAAAAGTAGAAGAGTAGAGTATTGTTGAGAATGTGATGGTGACACCTCCAGAAATGTTTAAAGAATAAACTCCTCAATTGAAGATGCTTGGGATATGTATCGCGTCACATTGAATGAACTATCCAACGCTTCTCTAGCTATGGAGAAAAGGAAAGCTTTTAGAGAGGAAGAGAGTATTAGTGAAATCACTCTTGTGGTTGTTCAAAGATCTAAAGCTCAGTTGGATGGTGAATCAAAAAGACAACAAAATGGAAGACATGGTAAGGAGAAGAAGTAGCAATATAACAACTGGGGGAGATATAGAAGATCCAAGTATCCACCTTATCTCTATTCTAAAATGACCAATCATACAAACAAGTTTTGTTGCTACATACTTGGAGTTCAATGCAAGTTGTGAAAATAGTTTGGTCATGTGGATATGGTGTGCAAAACAAATCACAACCAGACAGCTCAAGTTACTGAAAATGTTAAAGATCCTGAAGAGAAGTTGTTTGTTGCTTCTATTGCTGGAGAATACAATATAGCAACTCAAGATCATGCTGTGTGGCTTGTTGATAGTGGATGCACACATCAAATGATAGCTAACCTGAACATTTTTGAATGGCTGGACAAAAAATATTTCTCCAAAGTCAAACTTGGAGATGGCAGACTTGTAGAGGCAAAGGGAAAATGAGTAGTTTCTGTTCAAACTTCCTCAGGTATGAAGATTATATGTGATGTATTATTTGTTCCTGAAATTAGTCAAAGTCTTCTCAGTGTTGGCCAATTGCTTGATAAAATTATGCCACGTTATTTAAAGATAAAACATGTGAAATCATGGATCCAACTGGTATAAAATTGTTCTCAGTCAAAATGAACAACAAAAGCTTCCCTCTTGATTGGAAACATACTGACATTGGAGCTTATGTCATCATACAAGATGAAACTTATGTCTGGCATAAGAGGCATGGTCACATCAATTTTAAGTCTTTAAAATTGATGCAAAATAAGGATCTTGTGGCATATATGCCTTCCATAAATGAAACTTCTAATGTATGTGGGGTTTGTCAAATCACTATTTCCTATTAATCAAGCCTGGAGAGCTACTGAAAAGCTCCAACTAATTCACACTGATGTGTGTGGACCTATGAGCACTTCTTCTTATAATTGCATCAAATATTTCTTTTATTCATTGATGACCTTACAAGGTTTCGTTTCAAAGGTTTAAAGTAACTGTTGAAAACCAATGTGGCTCTTTGATAAAAATCTTAAGGTCTGATAATGGGACCGAGTTCACTTCCAATCAATTCAAGGATTTTCTTTAGAAAGTAGGAATTCATAATCAATTTACAGTCAATTACACACCACAACAAAATGGTGTAAGTTAAAGAAATAATAGCCCCATAATGAATATGGCTCGGTGTCTTCTATTTGAGAAAGGCCGGCCTAAGGTGCTATGGGCTGAAGCTATCAATATCGATGTATATCTAGAAAATAGATTGTTGATGAGAGCAGTTGAAGGAAAGACTCCATACGAAGCATGGATTGGAACCAAGCCATCAGTTGCTCATCTTAAAGTATATGGTTGTATATGTTACTCTTGTATTCTTGACGTTAAAAAGGGATAAACTTGATCAAAGAGCTGGTGTTGGAATATTTGTGGGATAAAACAACACTTCTAAAGGATATAGGATTTTAAATCCTATTTCCCAATAAATCCATGTAAGTAGAAGTGTTAAATTTGATTACGATACTGGATGGGACTAGAAGAAGATGGTTGTTTCTTCTTTATATATCACGAATCAAGAACAAAGTGCCTCCAGAGGAAAATGCATTGCAAATTCCTGAATAGAGGGTTGTCATGGCGGAGGAGCTCAATATGATTAACAAGAATAATACATGGGTACTTGTATCAAGACTGTCACACCCCGAAGCTACCCCAGGGCGCAGAAATTAGACCTAGGATCACGAGTGACCCCAAGCTAACCCTGCTTGCATATCATAAGCATACTTAAAGATATTGAATTAAGAAAGTACTGTGCGGAAACTGAAATCATCATAAAACTGAACTGATGGGGAATACCCATTACTATTTGAATAAAAAAATTGTGAGTTTAATGACAACAGAAATATCAAACTCCAAAGCTAAAACTGAATCTAACTATGTCTGAAATAAAGCCTCTACTGACTAGAGATGTAGGGAAATGCCCAAGCTAAATAGAGCAAAACTGAGGCTAAAGATTGAAAGTAGAATGATAATCATGTCAATCGTCCTCAAAGAATGATGACTCACCATTGATGCTGTTGAACTGGAGATCGAGAACTGATCTATGTATGATCTGAATGCTGAGGACCTGAACCTACATCACTAGAAGATGTAGCGCAGAGTATGCATCAGTACTTGAAAGGTACTGAGCATGAAGGATAGAAATAAGCTAAAAAATATACATAACTGAACAAAGTGTACTAAACAATAATATAAGATGAGCATGATAACTATACTGAAAATACTGAATGTGAACTAAATGTAATGCAATGACCAAGTTTATAACATGTTGAAACTGAATATTGTACTGTAACCTTGTCGATGCAATAGAATCTGACTGTAGGAGCTACTTATAACCAACATAAAACAATGTGAGCTAAACGTGGAGTCCGATGTATACGCCCCATCGAGAGGACCCAATATACCCTGCCAGACATATAGAGGCATGACTGGTGTGATCACTATACTGATGCCCACAGAGGGGAATTATAAACCTAGACGGGCACGTAGTTCTAGAACTATGAGGATGACTGACCTTAGTTGACTCGGTATTAAGCCTACTCCCAACTGATTATGTAAATAACACATTATAACTAAAGTTCTGTAATACTGAATAGCTCAAAATATTGACATGCTTACTGAAAATGCAACATTAATGTACTAATAATGAAACATTCTTAACTGAGGCATCTATATGTGAATAAACTGACCTAGCAAGTGTAATCCATGAACTAAACGAATCTACAAAACTAGGGTTCTGAGTTTTTATACAAAGAACTACGTAACAAATCTACGAAAACATGATAATCTGATTTGGATTAATCTAACAACTGAATTACAACATAAATTCTGAAATTCTAGAAACCCTAGGTCTAACATGATATAGAGATTCAAGAATCTGACTGAATTATAGGCACCTCATGGGTGAAAGGAACCCACTAGTTAAATCCAACATACCTGGTGACGAATTTCACGGAGAAATCTTTCAATTTTGGGGTTGGAACTGAAGGAAACCTTGTTGCGTTCTTGGAGAGGGTTGGTTGATTCTTTCTCCTTCTTTTTGTTCAGCTTGATGATTTTTTGGAGACTGAGTTGACTAGGGTAAGTTCTAATTAAGTTACTAGGCTAAAATTGACTAAAACGACGTAGTTTAGGGGTCCAACGCATAAGGAAAAGACCAAACAACCGCTGACTTAAAAGTTGTCGGGGACAACCGACGGACTGATCGACAGTTCGTGGACTGACCCACGATGAGTCCTGTCAACCGTCGACTGGCTTCAAAGAGGGGCTATTAAGGGGTCTGATCCATGGCTCGTGGTTTGACCTAGGATTCGTGGGTCCTGCCGTGGATCGACCCTTAGACATTTTTCTGGACTGTTTTTGGGAAGGGCTGCAAGTGGCCATCCACGGACCCCACCTATGGTCCGTGGGTCAACCTACGGTCCATGGGTGGTGCCCATCGTTGGCACCTGCAACTTCTGAAATCTGCATTCTAGTCTGTCTAGGATATGGGGTGTTATAATATCTCCCCCTTGGGAACATTCGTTCTCGAATGAAGATTAAACTAGCTGAAAATGGAGGGAAAGAGCTGCAAACCCTACCACTAAGCACTGGAAACTGAAATCTGACTGAACAAAGTTTCAAGAACATGCAAATACGCTGAAAATGCAAGTACGCCTGAAGGAACATGATACTAAGTCTGAAGCTACACATGAATGACTGAAAAACTGGAGAGGAACTATTACCTCAAGCTTGAATGGAATCGGAAGGAAAGAGATGAGGATACTTGGCCTTCATGGCTGCTTCTTCTTCCCCAGTAGCTCCCTCTACAAACTGACTCCTTCATAAAACCTTAAATGAAGTGAATTTTTTTTTCTCAACCTTCGAATCTGACGATCAAGAATATGAACCGGCACATCCTCATAAATATGACTATCCTTCACATCCACACTATCTAATGGTACTATAGAAGCTAGATCACCCACATACTTCCTCAACAACGAAATGTGAAAGGCCGGATGAACTGCTGCTAGTTCTGCTGGCCACTCTAACTCATAAGCCACTTTACCAACTCTTTTCAAGATCTTGTAAGGGACTACATATCTAGGACTAAGCTTCCCTTTTTTCCAAATCTCATCACCCCCTTCATAGGTGACACCTTCGAGAAAACCCAATCATCAATTTGGAACTCCAAGTCCATTCTCCTTACATCTGCATAGGATTTATGGCGACTCTGGGCTGTCTTAAGTCTATCTCTAATGAGCTAAACTTTTTCCATGGCATCATGAACCGAATCTGTCCCTATCAAGGTTGTTACTTCAAACCAACCAACTGGAGATATACACCTATACAATGCCTCATAAGGGGCCATCTAAATGTTGGAATGGTAACTATTATTATGGGCAAACTCTATGAGAGGAAGGTGATCATCCCAACTACCCTTGAAGTCGATCACACAAGCTCTCAACATGTCCTCTAGGGTCTGAATGGTACACTCCGCCTAACTAACCGTCTGTGCATGAAATGCGGTGTTAAGATTAACTTGATTACCAAGACCTTTCTAAAATGACTTCTATAAATGAGAGGTAAGCTACGGACCTGTATATGAGATGATAGACAAAGAAACCCTATGCAGCCTAACTGTCTCATTAATGTAAAGCTTGGCGTAGTCTTCCGCCGAATCTGTCGTCCTAACAGCCAAAAAGTGTGCGGACTTAGTGACTCTGGTAACTATCACCCAAATGGAGTCATGATGTTTGTGAGTACGAGGTAAATGTGTAATGAAGTCCACATTGACCACTTCCCACTTCCATGTAGGAATGTCAATCTCTTGAGTCATACCTCCTGGTTTCTGATGTTCTACCTTTACTTTCTTACAATTAGGGCACTTAGCCACAAATCCGGTATATCCCTTTTCATACCATTCCACCAAAAGACTTCCCGTAGATCATGATACATCTTAGTGGTGCCTAGATGAATATAATACCTGGATTTATGGGCTTCTGGAAGAATCTGTTGTCTCAACTCACCCACCTAAGGAACACATAATCGACCTTGATTGCGAAGCACACCATCTCCCCCTTGGGAAAAAAACCTCAACTCTCTGCTGATGAACTGCACCCTTTAGTTGAAACAATATCGGATCACTCTCTTGATTTTCCTTAACCTCCACATCCAATGAAGATTCTGGCCTATTCTGGAATGTTACACCACCATCTGATATGCTCATAAGGCGAACTCCTAAAAGAGCAAGCATCTGAACATCATTTGCTAGTTCTTTTCTCTTTTCTCTATATGTGCTACATTACCCATAGATAGTCTGCTAAGAGCATTTGTTGCTACATTGGCCTTACCAGGATGGTAAAGCACATTCATATCATAATCCTTGAGGAACTCAAGCCTTTTCTTCTAGCGAAGATTCAACTCTTTCTGGGTGAACACATACGGAAGGCTCTTATGGTCTGTGAACACATCTAGGTGAACACCATACAATTAATGTCTCCAAATCATTAGGGCAAATACTACGGCTGCAAGTTTGAGGTCATGAGTCGGATATGTAACGACCCGAGAGCACCCCTAGTCGTTACCGGCTTATTCGACCTAGAAGAGGTATGATACAAGCCCTTAGCATTCGTCTTAGCATGTATCATAGAATAAATCACGGAAAATTTAAAACTTTTACTTTGGAAGTTTAACTTCACTTCATATATGAAAAACACAATCTAACTTCGTCACAATGTACCATCTAGACATAGAAGTATCGAAAATGGGACTTAGCCCTTACATCAATAAGAAGTCTTGAAATAGGAAAGTACAACAATGTCTTTCAACATAAGCAAAGAACTAAATATAGAAGCTAGATCATAGGGGCTTGTCCTCGGACTTGAGGACTCACCAACTTAGGGAAGCAACTCTAAGTGTCTTGAGAAGTAAGCTTGAATCCTCAACGGCCCGAACCTAAATGTTTGGGGAAAAGGGAGAAAATATGGGTTAGTACAACACACGTACTAAGTATGGCTACTATGCATAAAA
>NW_006239105.1:1049961-1058814 GCF_000226075.1 Solanum tuberosum
CTATCTAGGTGGATCCACTAAACTAGATTCCTATGTGGGCACATAGTTAATGGTCAAGGAGATTGCTTCTAGAAACGCTAACTTACTAAACGTGGGGGTTTCCATCTCATGAGACAACACATACCGTGGACAATCCAGACTTGCTAAATGTGATGAAACCCATGTGGGGAGCCGGACTTACTAAACGTGAGACCCCCATCTCATTTACGTGCCCTTTCGGTGCTAAGCATCTAATTCCCTTTTCTAAACATCTTTAGTCTTCACATAAGTTCACATTAGCCTTTACTAGACTCTTATGTAGACATCTTACCATAATAGCTCATATGTGTTTATAAGTGAGTAACAATCCTTTCACTTTAGAAACACTTAGCAAGTGAGTAAACCTTTCACTTTACATTACATTATAATCATGAGAACTACCTTTCAATCATATAGCCATCATACCATAACATACATACATACTTCATAGATAATTCAAGTGTAGAGGGTTAAGGATGAGGAAACTAGGTCATCAACACCAAAACAACACAGTAGGTATAACATCATTTCAATCTAAGTAATTCACCTTTCATACATGAGTTCAAAGAAGAACCAACCTTCATACCTTCTTGCCCTTCATGGGACATTCATACTTCAATTACCAAACAATTCAAAACCAATACATAATACAAGGTAATTCATGAAGTAATAACATAATCAACATCAATATAAGCAATTGACATATTCCCTTCATAGCCTTCAAGGCTTCATTCAAAGACTCAACCCTAATTTCATAGAAATTATACATAACCTTGGGTAGAATCATCATACAAACATGAGTTTACATAACATCATATTTAATTCATATCCTTTAATCGATATCCAACACAAACTAAGGTTAGAATTAGAAAAGGAAGGAGAAACATTGGTCTCATGGGGAATTCTTCAAGAAACCACCAACACAACATAAATTCATCCATATTTGTTCATATGACATCAATGAAAGTCAGTTTATAACATCAATTTCACTTTAGAAAGAAGACCCACGTTTTTGGATTGAAACCTAGAAATTGGAGATTTTGAAATTCATCTTGAAGGGGCCTCTTGGGGAAAGGAATTCCAAGAGTGATAAGCAACCATACCTTATTGGCGAATTAACCAAGAAAATTCTAGTTGAAACCTTGGAAAGTTGGTCTTCTTCTTGAAGCTCCAATGTTCTTCAATGGAGTTCTTGAGAAGAGAGAGAGAGTAGAGAGAAGGAGAAACTTTATGTTTTGATCTTTGGGGTTTTGTGTTTTAGTGATAAAAGTGAGGTAAATTGACTTAAAAATCATTATATACCCTTCCCCTAAAGTACCCTAAATACCCCTCACTTAGTTTGACTCTATAATGAAGTAAAAATTGATTTCTGAATTTCTGCATTTTCATCGCGGAGCAAGTCCGCGATGCGGAGTTGTTCCCTAAAGAAGATATTTAGAATTAAATTTTGAGTCAGTAGAGTCCCCGACACGACCGCATCGCGAACTAAATTTTTTTCTCCTTGGGGGAGCTAGTCCGCGATGCAGACCTATTCCCTCCAAGTGCAATTTGCAAGCTGCCTTGGCAGCTTGCTTGGCCAAGGTTGGGGTCCTTCTCGGGGACCCCTTAGGGTGGCCCCGAGGAGTCGTATTCGAACGTTTTGACCCCATAAATATATATTTACCTAATTTAAACCTTTTTACAAGATTATACCATCATACGACACTCCCGAACCTGCCCAAAATATAAGGACACTCTAGAATACATTCTTCTCTAATTTCCGGACGTCGTGGTCGTTTCTTGACGTTTAGACTTTTACTCTTCCAAACCAAGTCAATTGCATTAATAAAGGTTTAGAAACATCATTTCAACTATTTTTAAGTCATTATTCACAAGGTAAGGCTCTAATTTATGTCATAGAATTTCCGGGCTGTTACAATATCCCCCCCTTAGAAACATTCGTCCCCGTATGTCACTTGGACTTCTCTCTAGGCAGACAATGACTCAAACTAGCAGCACAACAACCAGTCACATCAACAACATCATATCATCATATCATATAGAAATTTAATCCACAACATCACTATGCTCAAAACTCTTTTACTTCACATAAGTATAGGGGGAACTACCTTCTCCATATTCAATGAGCATCAACATATATATTAAGCAATCAACAAGACATCTCTTTAACAAGACAACATCAAGCATGCTTATTACAACTCTCATGAAGACAACATCACACAACATCTATGGGTGCAATTTCAATACATGAGAAACAAAATTCATGAAAACTCAAAATACAACTTAAGCATGAATTTTCACAAAGGTACGGACATACAAGGAAATCATGTCATAATCATCAACACATATGATTTTCAATTTATACCAAATTAAGAGAGACTACTAACCTCAACTTTGGCTAGGAGTAGGAGGAAAAAGATGAGGGTAGTGGGACTTCATGTCGGCCTCGGCCTCCCATGTTGCACCCTCAACTAGGTGGTTTCTCCATAGGACTTTTACGGAGGTAACCTCTTTATTCCTCAACTTTTTAACTTGACGATCTAAGATTTCGACCAAAACCTCTTCATAAGAAAGGTTCTCATTCACCCCAAAACCTTCTAGAGGGAGAATGGACATCGGGTCACCTATACACTTCTTTAACATAGAAATATGGAACACCGGGTGAACCGGGGCCAATTTGATGGGAAATTTCAACTGATAAGCGACCTTTCCGACATGCTTCAAGATCTCATAAAGCCCAACATATCGGGGGCTAAGCTTACCCTTCTTACCAAGCCTCATCACCCCTTTCATTGGTGAGATCTTCAAGTAGACCCAATCACCTACTTCAAATTCAAGATCCCTCTTTCTATCATCGGCATAAGACTTTTGCCGACTATGAGCCATTTTCAACCTATCCCTTATAAGTCAAACTTTTTCCGTAGCCTCATAGACTACCTCGGGACCAAGAAGAGCAAGTTCACCCACTTCAAACCACCCAACCGGAGATCGACACCTTCTACCATAAAGTGCTTCAAAGGGTACCATGGCAATACTCCAGTGGTAGCTATTGTTGTAGGAAAATTCTATCAAAGGTAGGTGGTCATCCCAATTACCTTTGAAGTCAATGACGTACGCTCTCAACATGTCCTCTAGGGTTTGGATGGTGTGTTCCGCTTGACCATCTGTTTGAGGGTGAAATGCGGTACTAAGTTTCACCTGAGTACCAAGCCCACTTTGGAAAGACCTCCAAAAATGGGAAGTAAATTGGGCACCTCTATCCGAAATAATCGACAATGGGGCCATGCAACTTCACAATCTCCTTAATGTACAACTTAGCATAATCTTCCCTCGAATAAGAAATCTTGACGGGAAGGAAAATGGATTGATTTAGTTAATCTATCCACAATGACCCAAATGGAATCATGTTGCCTACGGGTTCGAGGCAAACCAACCACGAAGTCCATATTGATCTCTTCCCGTCGCGATACATTTTGGTGGCTCCCGGATGGATGGAGTATCGGGACCCATGGGCCTCCTCTAAGATTGTCTCTCTTAGGCCATCCACATCCGGCACACATAACCTTTTTTGGTGCCTAAGCACCTCATCTTCTCCTTGAGAGAAAGTTTCTATTGCTTTGTTGAGAACCGACTCTTTTAGTTCCATCAAAATAGGGTCAAGATGTTGCTTAGACTTCACGTCAACAACAACTGATGACTCGGAATTATGGCGGACCATGACACCTCCTTTTGGGGAATCTTCAAGTCGCACACCCAACCAGGCTAACCTATGTACATCATGGGCTAACTCCCTTTTCTCTTCTTCCACATGTAACACACTACCCATAGATACACGACTAAAAGCATCCGCAATCACATTTCCTTTTCCAGGGTGGTAAAGGACACTCATATCATAATCTTTTAAGAGTTCCAACCACCTCATTTGTCGGAGATTCAATTCATTTTGGCTAAAAACATATTGAAGACTCTTGTGGTCGGTAAACACATCCACATGTACCCCATAGAGATAGTGCCTCCAAATCTTTAAAGCAAAGACTATGGCCGCTAGCTCAAGGTCATAAGTTGGATAATTCTTCTCATGCACCTTGAGTTGCCTCGAGGCATAAGCTATAACCTTACCATGCTGCATGTGGACAGAATCCAAACCCACTCGTAAAGCATCACAATATACTACAAACCCTTCGGTACCCTCCGGTAAGGTCAAAACCGGAGCGGAGGTGAGCTTATCTTTCAACAATTGGAATCTCTTTTCACAAGATTCCGACCATTCGAACATAGACTTCTTTTGAGTTAGGGCCGTTAATGGAGATGCAACAGATGAAAATCATCCCTCAACAAACCTCCGGTAGTAACTGGCCAAACCCAAAAAGCTTCGAATGTCGGAAGGACTCAAAGATCTAGGCCAACTTTTGACCGCATTCGGTTTTCTTTGGATCAACTTCTATACCCTCACTAGAAACAATGTGACCAAGGAAAACAACCGATCTTAGCCAAAACTTGCACTTACTAAACTTAGCATAGAGTTGGTGATCTATGAGGACTTGCAATACTATCCTCAAATGATTCATATGACCATCCTCACTTTTAGAGTATATCAAGATGTCATCAATAAAGACAATAACAAATGAGTCCAGATAATTTCTAAACACACGATTCATAAGGTCCATGAAAGCCGCCGGGGCATTTGTAAGACCAAAGGACATCACTAAGAACTCAAAATGACCATATCTTGTTCAAAAGGCTATTTTCATAACATCACCACCTCTCACCCTAAGTTGGTGATAACGCGACCTCAAATCAATTTTTGAAAAGTAACTCGCTCCTTGAAGTTGATCAAATAAGTCATCAATCCTAGAGAGTGGATACTTGTTCTTAATGGTCACCTTATTTATTTGTCGGTAATCAATACACATACGAAGAGATCCATCCTTCTTCTTCACAAATAACACCGGTGCACCCCAAGGAGATATACTAGGTTGGATGAAACCCTTATCCAACAAATCTTTGAGTTGAGCTTTTAATTTCTTCAACTCCGCCGGGGCCATCCGGTAAGGAGGGATTGAAATGGGTTGTGTATCCGGCAATAAATCTATGCTGAAATCTATTTCCCATTCGGGAGGAATCCCGGGTAAGTCATCCGGAAAGACTTCTGGAAAATCCTACACTACGGGGACCGACTCCAAAGAAGGAATCTCGGACTCAAGATCCTTGACCATCACATTATGATAGATACAACCCTTAGAAATCAACTTACAAGCTTTTAGACATGAAATTATCCTTCCCCTAGGAACGGAATTTACTCCCTTCCATTCTAAAATGGGTTCATTAGGAAATTGAAACTTCACAATTCGAGTCCTAAAATCTATGGACGCAAAACAAGTATGAAGCCAATCCATCCCCAATATAACATCAAAGTCTAACATATCAAGTTCCACCAAATCAACCAAAGTGACTCCATTGGGCAATGATATGGGACAACCCCTATAAACTCTTTTAGCAACTATGGAATCACCCACTGGGATAGAAACCGAAAAGGGTTCATCTAGGACATCGGGAAGCATCTCAAACTTTATAGCCACTAAAGGGGTTACAAAAGACAAAGTGGCACCGGGATCAAAAAATGCATAAACATTAATTGAAAATACTTGTAGCATACCGGTCACAACATCCGGAGAGCTCTCTTGATCACCTTGGGATTGGAGAGCATATAAGCGATTCTTCTTAGGAGCATTGGGAATTGGGCCACTTGGTTGTGTTTGAGCATTTTTCCTTCCGTGAGACTTTAGCATAGGGCAGTCCCTCCTCATGTGGCCGCTCTTACCACAACCATAGCAATTACCCGTTCCAACTAGGCACTTGCCTTCATGTTTTCAACCACACTTTGTACAAATAGGCTTCTCAACATAAGGACCACCACCTCTTGCTTCTTGAGGCTTGGTGGTAGATATTTTACCTTTGTTGACCCTTGGAGTGTTAGGAGGGCCTTGGTTGGAAAACCTCACTTTGGCTTATCTTGGATTTCAAACCTAACCTTAGAAGAATTTCCATCATCGGCCCTTGACCTCTTCAATTCTCTACCAACTTGCTAAAGCTTTTGCTCCTCAATTTGTTCGGCATGAACCATAAGACGAGAAATGTCCATGCTTGGGATTAGCATGGCCGACCTACATTCATTCACCACAAGATCAAATACCCCCATAACAAATTTGTTCATTGTAGCTCTAGTGTCCGACACCAAAGTAGGAGCATGCTTGGACAATTGAGTAAACTTAAGGCCATACTCCTTCACACTCATACCACCTTGTCGGAGGTTGATGAATGCTTGCATTTTACTCTCCCTTAGTTCCAATGGGTAAAACCTATCAAGAAAAGCCATCTTGAATGTAGCCCAACTTATCGGACTCTCTCTAATAAGTCTCCCCTCCTTCCATTATTCATACCACACTTGTGCCACATCTTTGAGTTGATAGGCGGCTAACTCCTCCTTTTCTTGAGAAGACACACCCATAGCCTCTAGAACCTTAAACACTTCATCAATGAACCCTTGTGGATCCTCTTCCACTTTGGAGCCAAATAAAGTACGGGGATTCATCCTTGTGAAATCCCTTATCCTAGAAGAGGTAGTGCTAGCATTGAGGTTCACTTTCACCTTAGCATCCCTAGAAACTTGAGTGGTCAACACTTGAGTCAAATTATGAATAGCCCACCTTATCTCAACATTAGACATAGCCCCTTCTTCAATAGGAACTTGAGGCTTTTGAGGATCTTGAGGGGGAACCGCCTCATTCACATTCTCCTCACTGGCCCTCCTTGCATTGTTCCTTCTTGTATTCATTGCCTATAAGCAAAAGAGAAGGATTAGAAGAACAGGACTAAATAGAGTTAAAACTCTTAGGCACGACTATGGAATAACAAAAGAGTGAAAGTTCCTAAGCATCTCGTAGCCTATCATTCATAAGTGTGGCGCGCTTCACACCCATGAACAAGACTCTACTTGACGTGGTATCTTGTGACATAAATCCTACATTATTCTCAACCTTATCCTCTGATAACAAGTTTGTAACGACCAGAGAGCACCCCCCAAGTCGTTACCGGCGTATTCGACCTCGAAGAGGTCTTATACAAGTCCTTAGCATTCGTCATAGCATGAATCATAGAATAAAATCACGGAAAATTTAAAACTTTTACTTTGGAAGTTCAACTTCACTTCATATATGAAAATCAGAATCTAACTTCGTCACAATGTACCATCTAGACATAGAAGTATTGAAAATGGGACTTAGCCCTTACACCAATAAGAACTCTTGAAATAGGAAAGTACAACAATGTCTTTCAACATAAGCAAAGAACTAAACATATAAGATAGATCATAGGGTCTTGTGCTTGGACTTGAGGACTCACCAACTTGAGGAAGCAACTCCAAGTGTCTTGAGAAGTAAGCTTGAATCCTCAACGGTCCAAACCTAAATGTTTGGGGAAAAGGGAGAAAATATGGGTTAGTACAGCACACGTACTAAGTATGGCTACTATGCTTAAAAATCATTGAGACATACATAAAAGGACATTTAGTCAAAACATGTTTTTACCAAGTAAATCCAATATGCACACAAAGTAAGCATCATACTCCAAACCAACATAATATCATCCCAACATGTAGACAACCCAAGCAATACTAGAACAATGCAAAGAATAGAACCCCATAACCCTATTCAAAGCCAAGTATCACATTAAGCAACCTACTTCATGCATACATTCATAAGATCGTATTTCATCATAACTTACCATATTCATAATGATCATACATAACATAGCTTCAACATACATAAGTCATAATCATCATAATCATAAGACAACACTACTACAACCCTCTCTTAGGATCTCACAAGTGCAATGTGTAAGAGAACTTCCATACCCTCCCTTAGAATATGTAGAAACCCTTAAGAAAGCCCTAGTAAGAGTTCACACCTTCCATACCTTCATTTACTTTTACATTAGGGAAATATTGCAATAACCGACACAGACCGTGAGAGCTACATGGAATCCAGTGTCCTACTCCCACACCGAAAAGAGAGGGTTAACACTTGCCCAAGGTGTAACCATTCGTACATAGCTATCTAAGTGGATCCACTAAGTTAGAGTCCTATGTGGGCACATAGTTAAGGGTCAAGGAGATTGCTTCTAGAAACCCTAACTTACTAAACGTGGGGGTTTCCATCTCATGAGACAACAGATACCATGGGTAATCCGGACTTGCTAAACATGAGGAAACCCATGTGGGGAGCCGAACTTACTAAACGTGAGACCCCCATCTCATTTACATGCCCTTTCGGTGCTAAGAATCTAATTCCCTTTTTTAACCAACTTTAGTCATCACATAAGTTCACACTAGCCTTTACTAGACTCTTATGTAGACATCTTACCATAATAGCTCATATGTGTTTATAAGTGAGTAACAATCCTTTCACTTTAGAAACACTTAGCAAGTGAGTTAACCTTTCACTTTACATTATATTATAATCATGAGAACTACTTTTCAATCATATAGCCATCATACCATAACATACATACATACTTCATAGCTAATTCAAGTGTAGAGGGTTAAGGATGGAGGAAACTAGGTCATCAAAACCACAACAACACATTAGGTATAGCATCATTTCAATCTAAGTAATTCACCTTTCATACTTGAGTTCAAAGAAGAACCAACCTTCATACCTTCTTGCCCTTCATGGGACATTCATACTACAATTACCAAACAATTCAAAACCAATACATAATACAAGATAATTCATGAAGTAATAACATAATCAACATCAACATAAGAAATTGACATAT
>NW_006239105.1:1059515-1114194 GCF_000226075.1 Solanum tuberosum
ACTCAACCCTAATTTCATAGAAATTATACATAACCTCGGGTAGAATCATCATACAAACATGAATTTAAATAAAATCACATTCAATTCATAGCCTTTAATCGATATTCAACACAAACTAGGGTTAGAATTAGAAAAAGAAGGAGAAACATGGGTCTCATGGGGAATTCTTCAAAAAACCACCAACACAACATAAATTCATCCATAATTGTTCAAATAACATCAATTAAAGTCAGTTTATAACATCAATTTCACTTTAGAAAGAAGACCCACGTTTTTTGGATTGAAACCTAGAAATTGGAGATTTTGAAATTCATCTTGAAGGGGCCTCTTGGGGAAAGGAATCCCAAGAGTGATAAGCAACCATACCTTATTGATGAATTAACCATGAAAATTTGAGTTGAAACCTTGCAGATTTGGTCTTCTTCTTGAAGATCAAATGTTCTTCAATGGATTTCTTGAGAAGAGAGAGAGAGTAGAGAGAAGGAGGAACTTTATGTTTCAATCTTTGGGGTTTTGTGTTTGAGTGATAAAACTGAGGTAAATTGACTTAAAAATCATTATATACCCATCCCCTAAAATACCCTAAATACCCCGCACTTAGTTGGACTCTTTAATGAAGTAAAAATCAATTTCTGCATTTTTGTCGCGGAGCAAGTCTGCAACGCGGACCTATTCCCTCCATATATTTGGAATTAAATTTTGAGACAGTAGAGTCCGTGACACGACCTTGTCGCGAACTAAATATGTTTCTCCTTGGGGGAGCTAGTCCGCGACGCGGACCTATTCCCTCAAAGTGCAATTTGCAAGCTGCCTTGGCAGCTTGCTTGGCCAAGGTTGGGGTCCTCCTCGGGAACCCCTTAGGGTGGCCCCGGGGAGTCATATTCGAACGTTTTGACCCTATAAACGTATATTTACCTAATTTAAACCTTTTTACCAGATTATACCATCATACGACACTCCCGAACTTGCCCAAACCCTAAGAAGACACTAGAACACATTCTTCTCTAGTTTCCGGACGTCGTGGTCGTTTCTTGACATTTAGACTTTTACTCTTCCAAACCAAGTCAATTGCATTAATTTAGGTTTAGAAACATCATTTTAACTATTTTTAAGACATTATTCACAAGGTGGGGCTCTAACTTAAGTCATAGAGTTTCCGGGGTATTACAAGATAGTTCTTCTCATGTACCTAAAGTTGTCTAGAAGCATAAGCTATATGTAACATTCTGGAAACTAGTAGCTTAAACTAGAGTCTAACACAACGATTAGAGTTGTAAATAGCTCCCGATACTTAAAATAAATATTTTTGGGTTAAGGCGTCAAGGCACACTCCCCAAGGACGAGCCAAGGATCCTTAAGGAGGACCCTAAAACCCCCCTCAAAACTGCCCAAAAAGCAGTCACCTACGTGAGGGACCTACGGTCAGTAGGTGCACCCATGCCCCGTAGGTGGGGGCCGTGGTTCAATCCCCTCAAAAAAAGGCTGCAGTATCTTGAACCACGGATCTGCAGGATGCCACGTGAGTAGTCCACTCACGTACCGTGGGTCTTGGGTCGTAGGTCACCCCTGAAACTGCCATTTGGCAGTTAAGTCTAGGGGCCTTTTGGGGATTTCCTTTTTAATTAATAGTTATGTGGTGTCATTTTAAGCCTATTTTAAACACCTATATAAACATTTTTCCAACCTAAATTAACCCATCTAAAATCATAATTCCTAAATCCCCAAATCAAAACAAAACCCTCTCCAAAATCTTCTCTCTGGAACCCCAAGGAAAATGAAGAAGAAGATCAAGTTAGGGCTTGAAGAAGGAGGCTTTTTAATACAATTTTGTTGGATTTCTTCACCTAAGGTATGGTAGTCTTTGATTCATGGATTATTTTCATCCATGAAACCCTCAAACTCTCAATTTCAAAGTAGGAAATTCCCTAAAAGCTAGGGTTTTCACTTCAAGTCATTGATTCTTTCTAAAAACGTTTTAATGATTTAATTATCATATATAATGATTGAATTGTTGATTATTAAGGTTTTTATGATAAAATCTTCCATGAATCCATGAAATCCCCATAACCCTAATTTGTGACTTATATGTGGATGAATTGTAGTAAGATGAATACTATGAAATTGTACTTGTAGTAGTTTAGTTATTTGAATCATGTTACCATCCATATCTAATTTAGTAATTCTATATAGGTTGGTTGAATGTGATCTATAGTCCTTGAAGGGAAAAACATGAGAATTAGCTATGTGTGTGAGACTTGTGTGTATACAATTAGATTGCTTTGAGAGTAAAGTGATTATACTATAATCTAATTGTTGAGTTGATTGGATTATTATAATCATGTACACACTTAGGTATGAATACCATGTAATGTGAAAGGTTTGTCACATATAGTGATTCTTAGATTTCAAGACTAGTCTCACCTATTGAATCTAGGAGCTTTAGCATGAGTTTGTTGGATAGAGGGTCAAGACACTCTTCCATAATTATCAATTTAAGTCAAGAAATAATATAAACTCAATGGGAATGATGCTTAGCACTTAGAGTTTAGTGATATGAGATGGAAGCCCTCACGATAGTAGAGGCCGGGTTTCTAGGAACAATCTCTTGGGATGGAAGCCCTCACGTTAGTAGAGGCCGGGTTTTCTAGTAACAATACCCTTATCCCATAAATTATGTGACCTCATAGGTCTTTAGATAGTGTATCCATCTAAGCTAATAGTTTGGTTCTACCTTAGGCAAGTAGGACAACCCCTTTTCGGTGTGGGGTAGACACCAGATTCCATTATTAAGCTCTCATGGTCTATGTCGGTTAAAGCTAATCCCACTATGATAAACTAAACTACAATATGAGTTATGTACTATAGTTACTCAATAAGTTTTCCTTAGTACAGGTAGGAGTATGGGATTTTATTCATACATTGCACAAGGAGGCTTTAAGGGTATTTATGGTATGTTTCCATTATGGCATGATGATCAATATGTTGAATATACTTGTGTCTTATGCTTTTGCACTTATTTTCATGATGATTCTTAAACTTGGTAAATTACGTAGTCTTCAACTAAAATGTCCTTCTTTTTTGCATGTTTCAAGGTTTTCATGTATAGCTACCATACTTGGTGCATTTTTGTACTAACCCATATTTCTTCTACATTTTACTACAAAGTGTAGGTTCCTGTGTTTGAGGTGATCTTTCTTTGATACAAGCTTGGATCGACTATTCTCTTAGCTTGTGGTGAGTCCTTATGGATCCGAGGATGAGTGATATGTTGTTGTTCATTTTCTTTCATTGGACTAGACTTTCAGATTTCTATTTAAAGGGATGTGACCCTATTTGAGACTTCGATTGTAATAGATGGCTAAATGAGACAAAGTCTAGACTTCCGCTTTGCTTTTATGAAAACTTCTTAAGACTTGAAATGTATTTTTACTTTTTATTGTTCTTTACTTATGTGATGATATGCTAAGTGGCTTACATGGTGCCTTTAGGGGAATTGTACGCCTTGTTACGTCTAAGGTATAACCTTACCTCGCTGCATCAACACACATCTTAGGCCAACTCTGGATGCATCACAATAGATCACATAACCATCTAAACCCTCTGGTAGAGTCAAAAGAGGAGCTGTAGTAAGCCTAGTTTTCAGTTCTGAGAAGATTTTCTCACACTCATCTGACCACTGAAACTTAACTTTTTTCAATGTCAACTTAGTCAATGGAGAAGCGATGGATGAAGATCCTTCCACGAACCTTCTATAATAACCTGCTAAACCCATGAAGTTTCTGCTATCTGTAGGAGAGGTAGGTCTGGGCCATTGTTTCACTGCTTCTATTTTCTAAGAATCCACTTGAATCCATTCACTAGACACAATATGCCCAAGGAAAGCAATTGATTGCAACCAAAACTCACATTTACTAAACTTAGTAAATAACTGGCGATCTTTGAGAGTTTGTAGGACAACCCTCAAATGAGTCGCATTTTCTTCCTTATTCCTAGAGAAAATGAGGATATCATCAATAAAGACGATAACGAACAACTCCAAATACTGCTTGAACACTTTGTTTATCAAATCCATGAAAGCTGCAGGAGCATTCGTTAGTGCAAATGACATAACTACAAATTCATAATGAGCATACTGAGTTCTGAAGGCAATTTTTGGGATGTCACTATCTCTGACTCTGAGCAGACGATAACCAGATCTGAGGTCTATCTTCAAAAAATGACTAGCACCCTGAAGTTGGTCGAACAAGTCATCAAACCTGGGGATAGCATACTTATTCTTGATTGTGACTTATTTCAACTGTCTATAATTAATGCACATCCTGAGGGAACCATCTTTCTTTTTCACGAACAACAATAGTGCACCCTATGGGGAAATACTAGGTCTGATGAAACCCTTATCTAGAAGGTCTTTCAACTACTCTTTCAATTCATTAAGCTTAGCTGGAGCATTCTGTAAGGAGGAATAGAAATAGGCTGTGTATCTGGAAGGAGATTAATTCCAAAGTCGATTTCGCTTTCGAGAGGAACTCCGAGAAGATCTTTTGGAAACACTTCTGGGAAATCATTTACCACTTGAACTGACTCAAGAGTTTAGGTTTTGGAGCTTGAATACTTAGCCCGAATTAAATGATATAGATAACCCTTAGAGATCATCTTTCTACCTTAAGGTAAGAAACGAATCGACCTATAGGCGCTAAGCTACTACACTTCCATTCTAAGATTGGCTAGTTTAGAAACTGAAAACGAACAATCCTAGTTCTACAATCGACTGAGGCATAACAGGAATCTAACCAATCCATGCCTAGAATGATATCAAAGTCTACCATTTCTAACTCTACAAGATCTACTGAGGTGACTTTCTGAGAGATTGTGACAAGGCAATATTTGTATACCCGTCTAGCTATGACTGGGTCACCAACTGGAGTAGAGACTGAGAAGGGTTCTGAAAGAGTTTCTGGACTTACACATAAGATTACTGCTATAAAGAGATTTACAAAAGGCAAAGTAGCCCCTGTTGCCTTTCTACTGAGTGAACCATATGTGAGCCACATCATTAACCTGATAGGATACCAATTCCACCCTATCACTGCCACTCACTTACATCACTCCAAAGATTTTCTTAACCTCATCAATGAAATTATGTGGGTCCTCACCAATTTGTGAACATAAAAATTAAGGCGGATTCAACCTAACAAAATGTTGAACTATAGATGCCACTGATCCACCATTTCTAATAGTAGAAACTGAAACCTGCTGATTTTTCTGTTTGTTCACACTCTGAGCCAAAAGCTGAATCGCATTCTGAAACTCTACGTTTGAAACATCAATGTCTGGGACTAGAGAAACTGCATTAGCATTCCTTACGTAAGCTTCTACCAGGTTGCATGATAGCGCATAACGTCGAATTAGAAACAAGAAGTTGGATCATACCTTACGCATGATAAGAGTAGCCAAGAAAGTGAAGTTTTTCTAAAACACTTCGTAGCCTCCTTCTCATTAGATGTGGTGCACTTCACACCCATAAAAAGGACTCAACTTAGTGTGGCTTTTTAGATATCCTAGGACTCTTGAACGTAATGCTCTGATACCAAGTTTGTCACTCCCCGAAGATACCCCTAGGGCGCAGACACGGGACCTAGGATCATGAGCGACCCCAAGCTAACCTTGTTGTCATATCAAAAGCATACTTTAAGATAATGAATTAAGAAAGTACTGTGCGGAAGCTTAAATCATCATAAAACTGAAATGATGGGGAATACCCATTCCTATTTGCATAAATAAATTGTGAGTTTAATGACAACTGAAATATCACACACCAAAGCTAAAACTAAATATAACTATGTCTGAAATGAAGCCTATACTGACTAGAGATGCTGGGACAGGCCTAGCTAAATCTAGTAAAACTGAAACTAGAGACTGAAAGTAGAAAGATAATCATGTCAATCATCCTCGAAGAATAAGGACTCACCACTGATGCTGCTGAACTGGAAATAGGGAACCGATCTATGCGTGATCTGAATGCTGAGGAAGAACCTACATCACGAGAAGATGTATCGTAGAGTATGCATTAGTACTTGAAAGGTAGTGAGCATGCATGATAGAAATAAGCTGAACAATATACATAACTGAACAAAGCATACTGGACAATGATATAAGATGAGCATGATAATTATGCTGAAAATAATGAATGTGAACTAAACTGAATGCAACAACCAAGTTTATATAACATGTTGAAACTGAATATTGTACTATAACTAGTAAACTGGTCGATGCAATAGAATCTAATTATGGGAGTTACTAATAACCGACATAAAACCGCATGAGCTAAACATGGAGTTCGATGTATATGCCTCATAGAGAGGACCCAATATACCCTACCAGAGGTATAGGGGCATGACTGGCGTGATCACTAAATTGATGCCCACATAGGAGACTTATAAACCTATGGGGGCACGTAGTTCTGGGACTATGAGGGTGACTGACCCTTAGTCCACTTGGTATTAAGCCTACTCCCAACTGATTATGTAAATAACACATTAAAAATGAAGTTCTGTAATACTGAATAGCTCAAACTACTGACATGCTTACTGAAAATGCAACATTAATGTACTGATAATGAAACATTCATAACTAAGCCATGTATATCTGAATAAACTGACCTAGCAAGTTTAATACATGAACTAAACGAATCAACACAACTAGGGTTCTGAGTTTTTATGCAAAGAACTAAGCAACAATCTGATTTGGATTAGTCTAACAACTAAATCACAACATAAATTCAAAAATTCTAGAAACCCTAGGTCTAACATGATATATAGAATCAAGAATATTACTGAATTCTAGGGACCTAATATGTGAAAGGAACCCACTAGTGAAATCTCACATACTTAGTGACGAAATTCACGAATAAATCTTTCAATTTCAGGGCTGGAACTGAAGGAAATCTTTGTTGCATTCTTGGGGAGGGTTTGTCGACTCTTTTTCCTTCTTTTTGTACAACTTGATGAATTTTTGGAGAATTAGTTGACTAGGGTAAGTTTTGATTAAGTTAGTAGGTTAAAACTGACTAAAACGACGTAGTTTAGGGGTTAAACGACATAGTTTAAGGGTCCAACGCATATGGTAAAGACCCAAATGACCCATGGCTTAAAAGCTATCGGGGCCAACCGACGAACTAACTGACGGTCTATGGACTGACCCACGGTCTGTCGTTTCAACCGTTGACTGGCTTCAGAGAGGGGCTATTGAGGGGTCTGATCCACGTCCCATGGTCTGACCTACGATCTGTGGGTCTGGTCGTGGGTCGACCCTTAGACATTTTTTTAGACTATTTCTGGGAAGGGCTGCAATTGACCATCCACGAACCCCACCTACGGTCCATTGATCACCCTACAGACCGTGGGTGGTGCCCGTTGTTGGCACCAACAACTTTGGAAATTTGCATTCTGCTCTGTCTAGGATATGGGGTGTTATATAGGCCTCTTGACAAGCTGACTCTTGGAACTAAATGGGTGTTCAAGATTAAGCTGAATTCAAATGGAACACTCAACAAGTACAAAGTAAGGCTGGTTGTAAAGGGCTATGTGCAACCACATGGAATTGATTTTCATGAATCCTTTTCAGCAGTTGCAAGGCTTGATACCATTAGATTGCTACTTGCAGTTGAAGCACACCAAGGCTGGCAAGTATTTCAATTGGATATTAAGTCCGCCTTCCTTAATGGGTACCTTGTAGAGAAAAATTATGTAGAGATCCTAAAGGTTTTAGAGGAGCCGGAGACGATGTATATTTTCTAAGAAAATCTCTTTATTGCTTGAAACAGGCACCTAGGGCCTGGTATGCACAGATCAATAGCTACTTACTGAATTTGGGGTTTAAGAGATGTTGCAATGAAGCAACCCTATATATTAGACTTCAAAATGATGATTTTCTCCTAGTTTATCTCTATGTTGGTGACTCGCAACAGCACACAGTCTATCAGAAACTTCAGGGAGCAACTGAAGGTCTTTGAAATGAATGATCTAGGAAAAATGACTTATTTCTTGGGAATCGAGGTGAATCAACCTTCTCAAGGAATCTTCGTTTCTCAGAAGAAATATACTACCGAAATATTGAAGAATTTTTGTCTTGACAAATGCAAACTAGTAAGTACGCCTGCAGTTCAAGGAGAAAAACTGATGAAGGAGGATGAGTCTGGTTTGGTCAATGCTTCGATTTATAGAAGTTTGATTGGTTCCTTGGTGTATTAATCAGCCACAAGGCCTGATATTATGTACACAACAAGTGTGCTGTCAAGGTTTACGCATTTACCAACTTAAACTCATCTCAGTAAAGCCAAAAGAATTTTGAGGTACATTCGAGGCACCATTGATTATGGTGTGTTTTATAAAAGAACCACATCTATGAAATTGTTGTGGTTTACTGATAGTGACTGGGCTAGGTCGCAAGACGATATGAAAATCACTTCAAGATATTATTTCACTCTCAGATCAGGTCTCATTTGTTGGTGCACAAAGAAGCAAGGGTATGTGGCTCAATCAACAGCTGAAGCGTAGTACGTTCCTGCCTTTGGTGCTGTTAATCAAGCTTTATGATTGAGAAAAATCTTGATTGACTTGGGGTTTCATCCAACAAAAGCAACTGAAGTCCTTTGTGATAGCAAAATCCAGTCTTTTATGGAAATACTAAACACAATAAAATCAAATACCATTCCATTCGAGAAGCTGAAAGGGAAAATGAAGTTTATGTTTTGTATTGTTGTGGTGAAGATCAACTAGATGATATTTTTACAAAGCCACTGCAGAAACAAAGATTTGAGCTTCCTACAGCTAAGCTTGGAATATCCAGTAGCACTTGCATCAAGGAGGAGTAATGAAGGTTGTTGTGATGCTAAGTGTTGTCATGTTAGTACTTTTGTCTTGATACTTTTGTTATAACTTTTGAATTAATTTTAATTCAAAGTTCTAGAATGTAGAAGATACTGTAATATGTGGTGGAGCTTGATTTAAGCACAAAACAGGGAGTCAATTTCCAGGATTTAGGGGATTTGATACCACTTTATGTATCTATATATGTAGTAAGCTTTTGCTGAATGAAATGATCTGCTCCCTTTCTCCAAATTATTTCTCTATTATCATATTTATCTTCTCTTTCTCTCCTTCATTGAGACAGACATGGATCTTTTTTGAATACTTTTTTGGTGAATAGATTCCAACTATCATCAAAACTTAGAAAAGATTTGCAATTATATGGAAAATCAAGATAACTGCCATAATCAACAACATACTTGAATAGAGTGGTTAGCAGAATTCGGCTTTTACGGTCATCGTTTGGAAATATTCTTTGAATTTCGTCCCATGCCTCAATACTCCAAATATAATCTATAACAATTAGATATATACTTCCTTTAAGACCTCTATACACAATCTCCAATAGTTGATCATCACTCATCTCTTGATTACTTCCTGTTATTGAAGAGACAACTTCGAGAAGCATTTGTCTCTCATTGTATTCTTGGGAGATAGTGACTCATGCATTTTTATCAAATCGAGAATGAATACATGAATAATCATAAACTTTTTTTGCAAGAGTTGTCTTACCTATATTGTAATGACCCGGAAGGTAATTTTTGGAAATTATCGTAAGGTTATCATTTTATCCCTTCCAATAGTCTACCCCAGTGATCATTTTGTGAAGTTGAATTGATAATTTTGAACCATTCGTTGAACTAGAGTTAATTAAATGACGGGTATCTTTTAAATAACTAATTCAGTTTGTGACCAGTGGGCTAACCCATAATTTATTTAATACCACTTGACTCATACTTATTACAATAAGTTATTAGGGTTTGTTGCTTTTAATACATAATTATTTTATTAAGAAAATAAAAGAGAGAAAAAAGGGATAGGCGAGGCGGAGTTGGACGACTGGCAAAGAGGAGGCCTGCAGTTCTTGAGGTCAAAGCTAAGTGAATCTCCAACTCTTTTCCTTTATATGAAATTAGGATATGTCACTTACATTAGTATAATAATGTTATTAAGGGGCAAACAGGTGAATGTCATTACGTGTTTGTTGATGTTGTTTGGCCAGAAATATGGCAAAATAATTTGTAGTGGTCAATAAGATAATGCTGACAAATAGTGAATAGGAATTAATAATGCCAATGATAGGTGAATCATTAAGGATAAGTTATTATGATGTTTATTTTTGTTTAAAGTAGGTCAATTTGCAAGTTGAATTCCTGGTCCAAGGATCCTGACGGCCTAATCCAGATTTCCATTGAAAAATTTCTTAAGCTTATCACATTATGATTCAAGTTTTGATATTTGAGATAAATAATTAATTATTAGATGTAATGTATTATATGAATAATATTAGATTTATTACATGTGGAGGAATTGAGATTTAACCGTAACTTTGAAATTAGGAAATATGAGGCTTGGCATGTTAATTAGCATCAAGATTAGGAACTTGATTATAGATTTGGATGATCTTTTGGGTCTAGGCTAGACATATAGTAATATTGGTGTTGCTAGTTTCAAAATATTATTATGATTATTTATTTGAATAGATTGCATTAATTTGGAAGCCCAGTGAAAGGGGAAGGCTCAAGTCCCAGAGTGATTGTTAGATTATTTGAGGCAAGTGGATTTCTCAACCCCTTTTAAGTGTATAGAATTGTGTATTTCATTGTCGTATGTGTTGGGGAGTAACGAGACTTGCTGATGGTTTTACTTGTCCAAATTGAATAATTCTAATTATGAAATATGGGTTATAAAAGAAAATGTGATTAATTATTGGTATGTAATGTGATGAGAATTGTTTGAAAGGGTTACTGATTCATTGTTGATGTTGTATCACGATTGTGATGTTGTGCGTTGTACAATAGTATGAAAATGGTCATCTTCTCCTTATTTGTGTTCGCATGTGATTTGCATTGGTTCTAGGATATGGTTGTGACAAGTGCTATGTGAATTGAGGAAAAATAAGAAATTAAAGAGGATGTACTATTTCGAGGGACGTGTAGGGCATCGCGACGGATGTTATGATTTGAGGGATGTGTCATATGTTATGATGGATTCTATTATTGAGGGGGTGTCACACCCGCGGTGGATTTTATTATTGAGGGTCGTGCCGCACACCGCGAGAGATTCATGGACAAATATGTCCCCAATGGGTCCTGGACTAAGAGATAACAAATGTGTATCACTAGATAAGACATGCATCACTATACTTGACATTACATTTCAATGCATTGAATATCTTTATTATTTGTGAATTTGTAAGTGCCTTTCTGTGGAACTACTGATTGGTGAACTTGATCTCGTGTATTATTGATCAGAAATTGTCGAAGTGTTGTCATTGAGCTATGTGTCATATTATTTGTGAACTGTTAGGTTGGACTAGTTTTATGTAGGTTGTAGGTATGTATGTTCAGTGGTGGTAGGAGTACTCGTATTCTATATTCTTAACTTGTCTTTAGGAGTTCACTTGCTGAGTTCTGTGTAGTTTGGTGCTCACCCCTTACTTCTACATTTGTGTAGGTTATGAGCCCGGATCTTCATGATACTCTCTCTTATCTTCTTTATCGAGGCTTCCCATAGAGATATGTGAGGTAGTTGATTGTTATCTCAGCAGACCTTTTCACTCCTATTTATGATCATGTTCTATTCTAGAAACAATATCATTTGAGACTTACATATTTGTTTTAAATCTATTGTTATACAATAGAGGCTTATGCACATGCCAACTAGGTTTTGGGGATTTAGTTAAGTTGACTAATTATCCAAATTAGTAATTGTGTATTAAACTTTTATTTTTATTGTATTTCCATATTTTATCATAATAGTTGGGTTTTAGGCTGACTTGTCTTGGTGGAATAAGACGAGTGTCATCACATCAATTTTCGGGTCGTGACAAAATGGTAGCAGAGCCCGGGTCTCATGCGTTCACATGCCAAGTCTAGTAGACTCTCGAGGATCAACGCAGAGACATCTATTACTTATCTTCGAGAGGCTATGGCGACTTTCAGGAAGAATCTTCACTTCTTGAATCTTTATCGTGCTTCATTTGATTGTTTTGATTATTATCGCTTCATTTCACTCTCTCACTTATAGTGATGACTCGTGTGTGGTTCTTCATGCGAGTAGTTGGTGTCGTGTATGGATTGGAGGTTAGATTTGGTCCAGCAGTGATAGACTTATGGAAAGTTTATGTGGTCACATTCAGAATGTTCAGTGATGGCTTGACGAAGAATTTTGAGGATGTCTGAATTATGAGGTTAAACAATGGTTTGAGATACTTCATGAGCATATTATCTTTTTTGGGTTAGTTACCCATCAACACGAACAATATTTTGTATGACATACATGATATTTGGAGTGGTTCGATAATTCAAAGAGGAATGATTAAAGGGACTGCTAGATAATGAATACGGTAACTTTGGAAACTACAGTTAGCAAAGTGGCTACAACATATATGGGTTGTTTAGCGAATGATGACAATGATGTTGCTCCAATTGAGGTCAGAATCTCTACTACAGTTTCATAGATTGAGTGCATGTCAAAGAGGGTCATGAAACGACTACTACAATGGTATTTATGCTTACTTGATTAGACTTATGGAGTGTTATTTAGGCTATTGACCTGATCTATGAAAGAATGCATAACGTGTTGTGCTAGAGACCAAATAGATCTGGTAATGTACTCCAACTACTCAACGGATAGAAATGTGTGGGCTATTTGGGTACAATCTTCTCGATAGGTGTGATGTGTTCTAGTGGTGGATCTAACGGACTTTCACGATGTGGTATTAGTGGTATATGGAAATGGATACGCCAATTGTTAAGCGTGAATATAACTACTTAATGAATTATCAGTTGTATCACATGCTCGTATAATGAGATTTGATGTTGCATTGATATTTGAGAAAACCACTATCTTGTTACTACAGACGAATGGGTTAAGCATTGTTTATTAAGAGAAATTTTAGTGGTGGATCTTTGGTAGTGTATTAATGTGTTTAGGTTGTAAAGTGTATCTCAAGAATTCTAGATGAGGACGGGTGATTTCATCGTAAGCTCCAAGGGACTGTAACGATATCAGAATGACAAGCTTATGGGTAAAGAAAGTCCCAAAGTACTTGCGTGAAGGTAATTGAAAATTTTAGTAAAAAAAAGTGTCTATAAAATTGAGTTAGTCCTTTAAATTTGGTTAATATGATTGAGTCTAAGGTGTCATGTCAATGATAACATTGACTTCATGATGATGACAACATTTATTGAACATAATGGTAATAAGAGTTCGTGATGGATTAAGAATAGGATGTGCCTTTATGATAAGGTTTGTAGGTTAAATAAATTTTGTATGGTAATGACGACTTGTGAGTATCTAAGGTTGTGGTTTGCTACTATATAGGGAGTACTGTGGTGGCATAGGAAAATGTATGAGCTATTGTGTAACACCCCATATTTTTATTTTTTTTGAACTAAGACTCGAACCATGTTTCGTTTTGAGTAAGATTTTATCGAGGAATTTAAAATTTCTTAAGTATTAAGGTCAGGTTACTAGATACAACATCTTGAGTTCCAAAAAGAATTAAAAATAATTCATTCAAGTCATTCCTTAGTTCTTTTAAAGTTTTGGGTCAACTTCAAATAACCATAACTTTTAGCACAGGATGAGTTAGGAGACCCATAACATATCAAATTAAAGTTCTTCGAATCCTCTTTCCAACGCCGCCGAGTTTGCTAATTTTTGAGCTCATATGAGGAAGATATGCTCGTTTGAAGTCAGGCTGTCCAATAAGGAAAGTTACCCGAAAATATGAGGGATATTTTGGTTGTTTCCTTATCCAATTGGATTTAAGCGTTTCTAGTAAGGTTTTAGGAGTCTAAGCTGATTGGAATCAGTTTTAGTTTTTCCGAAAATACAGTTAGGGTTTTTAGAGGAGTTAAAGAAGAGCAAAGAGGAGAAAAAGTTCAAAGTTCCAAGCGTTCGTTCAAGAAATTCAAGATTCCGCCAAGAACCTAGTTCTTTGAGGTATGTAAGCACGCCAATCATGAGTTTATTTTGCGAATCTATCCATAAATATTGAGTAATTTAAGTTCTTGATGAGTTCTTGATAAGTGTTCTTGAAGTTTCATTCTAAATTTTGTTTTGTTGGGATTTCGATGAGTTCTTGAGATGAAAGTTAGGATTGAGAGTTTTTTCTTTTTGTATATTTTTGTGTACTTATGTTAGGTATTCGAATCTAAGTAAGTTGGGAAGAAACCATTCGATTCTAGGCGAATTAGAGCCAAATATCGAAGAAGAAAAATTTGTCGGATTGTTATGGGGGAGGGCATGCGCTAGAGGGGGCTGGGGTGGCTCCCCAGGAGTGCGCCAAGAAGTGTTCTCTGAAGTTTAGGGGCTGGCACCCCACGCCAGCAGTGCGCCAGGGTTGCCTGCCCCCACCATTTTCCGTCATTTTACCTGCCTAAGTTCTTTTAAGTGTACCTTTACAACTTGTTGACTCAAAACACTCTAAACTACTTCTAAAACACCTAGAAATCATTCATAACGTGAATCATAACCTTGAATTCGTAATTTAAATTCAAGGTAGAGTTAAGAGTTAAGTCTTGAGAGTTCTTTCAAACATTTTGAGAAAGTTCCTTTGAGTCCTTTTGAGGAGTCTTCTACAATTTCTAATAACTTGTTTCAAGACTCGAGTAGGTGAGTATGAGAATGAGGGGAATGTATTCGTTAGTCTAGATTATCATGGAGATCCTTCATATCATGAATCATAAGTCTTGAATTCAAAATTCAAATTAAAGAAAGAGTTAAGAGAACAGTTCAAGAAAGTATTTGAGTTATATCGTAAATCCTTTGAGATCAACTATAGATTTGAGCTATGTTTTTAGGAAGTTAGTATGAGAATGAGAAGAGTCGTATACACGGGTTCCATATTGTTATGCAGATCCTTGAGCACTTGAGTTTGAGAAAGAGTAGAGTTAGTTTACTTTTTTCAAAATGAATATATGAGAACTAAGTATTCCCAAGAGTAAATGTTTTCACATTTAAAGGAGGAGGAAACTAAGATTTCCAAAAGAATTTTGAGCAGTTTGAGTATCATATCTTTTAAGAGAGATTTTTGAGTAATAATCTCAAAACACAGAAAGAGTTATGTATTTTAAACATATGAGCTAGATATATTTTGGGAGTAATATTGAGCACCAATATGGGGGAGAGTTCTAACAACTCACATCCCCCATAAACCATATAGCCAATGTGGTAGAAAGGGTCATACGTTTTAGATGATTCCTTAATACTTTTAGCATAGACTAGTGGATCCACTTAGTAGTAGGTTCTATACCTCGGTAAAGTATAGGTCAGTTCTGGCAGTGTGGGCTAGACGTTGTATCATCACATAGCTCATAGTGATGGTTGTCGGTTAGAGAACTCCCACAGAGTTATATTGTATTTTTATATACAAATTGAGTTATTATTGTATTCTTCAATATATTAAGTTGTTATCTACTATTTTAAAACCTTTCCATATATTGCATCTTTTGATGTTGCTTTATCCTTGAGTAATCAGAGTTGAACTATGTTTCACTGAGTTGAGTATCTTATTATTGAGTTGAGCCCTATTTTCTCTGATTTGCCTTGAACTATGTTTCACTGAGTTGAGTATCTTATTATTGAGTTGAGACCTATTTTCTCTAAGTTGACTTGAACTATGTTTCACTGAGTTGAGTATCTTATTATTGAGTTGAGACCTATTTTCTCTAAGTTGACTTGAACTATGTTTCACTGAGTTGAGTATCTTATTATTGAGTTAAGCCCTATTTTCTCTGAGTTGAGTGAGTTCAGAAGAGGTAAGTATGTTTCTTTTCGATCAGTTCAAGCTTATGTTTATGCTTTAGAATTTCCCTTACATGCTCGTACATTCCATGTACTGAGCCATTTGGCCTGCATTGTTTCATGATGTAGATACAGGTATTCAGGATCATCAATAGGCATTTCGTTGGGGTCATGTGATATTCCAGTCAGCTTTGGTAAGTAGTAGAGGCTTCATAGATAGACAGAGTTGAGGAGTTTATGTATTTACTTTTATTTTGAGTATTGTACAGACTAAAGGTTGGGTATTTGAGTTTATTGAAATTAATTCAATTTTAAGCTTTTGTATGCTTGAGTTAGTCTTTCGCTTGTAGACAACTAGGATGAGGGTTCGCTTGGGGACCAACAATGGTTCTCAAGTGTCGGCCACGTCCAGGGTGTAGGCTCGGGTCGTGACATGTTGGGACACGACTAAAATGAAATCGAAAGGAGCTAGAGTCATAATGGAAAGAATTAGTGGGATTTAGTATAGCCTTCGAAAGGAGGCAAGAGAAATGATCTCATTGCAAGGGCCAAAAATAAATCTTCAGAGGGAGTGCAGAAGAATTGGGTTCAGCGACAAATGTTTCCATCTCTTTTTATCTAGTTAAGGTGATAATATTACGTGTCATTCATATGGGTTAAAAAGCTATTAAATAAGATTCGAGAAAGAAGTCTACAGATGTTCGGCTTAAGTGTGGTGATAAGTTCTTTTGTAATTTCGAGTTGGTGTATGGTATGGTTGAAATCCAAATTTAAGTCTTTCATTGTAAGTCTATGTTTTTGGTAGTATGTTTGTCAAGGTTTGGATTGGTAAAGTAAGAAATGATCGATCACATTAAGTATTGAGTATTTCGAAGGACTTGTGCATGGATTTGATCGTAAAGTTTGTTTATTTTTATTGTTAAAAGACCTAAAAGAAAATTTTACTTAAAAGTGTTGGTTCAGAGTATAAGGTAAAATATCATGGGTTGTTAGTCAAAGGATAAGATTAGTAAGCGAGTCAGTGAAAAGAGCAAGAGTCTCGTGTATTGAGAAGTTCAAGATATTTAAAATTTGCGTCAAGGGAAGAATTTAAGAAAAGTGAAAGAATATAACCTCTCGTACAAACCCTTTGTTTGTAGTTCAAGCTTGTATTGACTTTTTCCTATGAGCTCACACATGACTGTGAGATGTGAACTGGTTCAGCACAGACTTACTAGGGGTTTATCATCGATTTTTATGAAGATTGAATTTTTGTTTGGGTGACAAAAATGATGTGTGGAAGATTCTATATGGTTATGTCGGACTAAAATTTTCAAATTATGGTAGGTAACTTATGGATGTGCAACAGTATATACCTACGATTCTACATGGTTAATAAGGATTTCGAGGATATTGAAACTACTTTGTTGATGGAACTATGCAAACTATCATGATGTGTTAAATAAGAACTTGATGGTAAATAGAGAGTATATCCTCATACTATACAAAACTATCAGGGGTGACCAGAATTTCATTAAGTTTTGGAATGAGGTATATAATGGTTTGAATGGTAATTGAAACTTGGTATGTGAATGATTTCGTGGAGTTGACACTGAACGTGATTCAATAGTTTTATCTTGATGAAAAAGTACTATCAAATTTAAAATTAGGGCTATCAGCCTTGGGCGGGACCCATATCTATCATGGGATTCTTAAATGGAAAGAGAAGGAGCCATAGTTTGAATTTTTTGAAGGCGACAATGTGTTTTCTAAGAAAACTTTGATACGAGTCATGACGATTTGAGAGTAAGGTAAATGGTCGGTATGTTTATGATATTTGTTAGTATTAAG
Organism: Solanum tuberosum; assembly: GCF_000226075.1. NCBI lineage: Eukaryota > Viridiplantae > Streptophyta > Magnoliopsida > Solanales > Solanaceae > Solanum > Solanum tuberosum. The sequence goes on from NW_006239105.1 coordinate 1,077,188, forward strand.
AGTGTTGGCTTCAGTGTAGTTCTGTGAGAAGTATGTGGGGTTTTAATAAATCCAATATGTGTAAAATTGTAAAAAGGACCAAACCGGTTGATTACAGGTGGCTAAAAATCAAGGAGATGGAGCCAGATGAATGGAAGTGTTTGATATAGGCACTATGGAAGGAGTATCTTTTGTTATTCGACCTTGGTTCTGTACATTTTTATGTGACCATCTTCCTCGGTTTGGACATTATTTGGAGTACGATTTACTGCTTATGCCACACATGTTTCCATATCTATAGGTGAATCCCCAATGGTGGATCAGGTGTACTGATCCTGCGATTGTCCTCATGGTAGGGTAGCATCCTTAGGATACTTCATTTCAGTTATGAAAGATTTGGTGTTGTTTGGGATAGTTGAAGTATACCGGTGATTCTACACGCACAACATTGCTTATTAGAACTTATAAAAGAGCTACAGTGAATAGATATAGTTTTTTGATAGTTTTAATATACATCTCATAGTCGAGGTCACGTTTCTGCTATGTGTGATTGACTGTGGGGAGTCATTGGAACTATTTCTACCGTTCTTAAGGGTTGTTTCTAATCACAACTACCGGTCTAGCATTTCGATCGTGTTGTTAGAAGTTCTACATTATCGAGTGTACCTCTTGTTGGGTGGTTACTTGATCTTGTCTTCTTTGGGTTAGATATGTTTGATTCTCACTTGATGAGTACCTGATGTCAAAATATTAAATGTTTATAACTTAAGATCGTGGAAAGATTATTTTGTGTGAATGGAATCTCTATAAGATCAGTGATAATTTGTTTGTTTAGGTTCACTTATGATTGTAGCCAGTATTGAATCAGAATATTATTGTGGATTAGGTGAGAAGATTCATCCTGATAATTGTGTTATGGTCCTGTGGGTTTCGGTTCAGATTGGGTTCATAGGTTAGTCTTTGGCTTGGTAATCACCCCTGATTTGTAATTTTAGTTCGAAATTTTAGTTCTTAGTAGTTGATCTTGATGAGATGGTCTTAAGAAGGATCTCACTTTGACAGATGAATACATACTCTGAAAAATCATAACTCGGGCTTTTTGTAACGTCGATTATTCTTCCTTCTTCTTCATTATGTTAGAGGACGAACATGGTTTTTTGTGGTGGATAATGTAATGATTCGGAAGGTCATTTATGGAAATTTTTATAAGGTTACCATTTTACCCTTTCCGATAGTTGGCCCAGTCATTTCTGATCAATTTATGATATTGGTTCGGGAATTTTGAACTATTCGTTTAACTATAGTTAATTAATTGACGACTAGTTTTTAATATTCCGTTTAATTTGTAGCCAATGGACTAACCCATAGTTTATTTTATACCACTTGAACCATATTTATTAGAATAAGTTGATAGGGTTTGTCACTTTTAATACATAATTATTTTATTTAGAAAAGAAATAGATATAAAAAAAAGGAATAGGCGAGGGGGAGTTGGACGACTAGGAAAGGGGAGGCGCACACATCTTCAGGTCAGAGCTAAGTGAAGCTCAAACTCTTTTTCTTTATATGAAATTAGGATATGACACTTACGTTAGTATAATAATATTATTAATGGTGGGGGGGTGAATGTAGAACTTAAAGATATAATAAGCTCAAATAAAAATTATAACTAGGAAGTCTTAGAAATAGTTTCAAGAGAATAAGAACAAAGGACTAATCTTGTATTCCGTCAGTTAATGATCTTATATAGAATTACAACTTTAATAGAGTCACAATCCCACTAAACAACTAACTAATCCACTAACCTAACTCTCCTAAGCTTTAGGAACACATTTCTGCAATACTACGAAATAGGAAAAACTATCAGAGTTAAAAGAAAACAAATACCAACTGAAAGTTAAAATATAGCCATACTACAGACTTAGTCAAATTAAACTAGTAATGATGTTGTCAACTTTAACACCCCTTCTCAACATCAGCTCTCCGCCTTAACCATGCCTAGCTGCTTGCAGAAACTCTGCAACTTGTTGACACTAAAACCTTTGGTGAACAAGTGTGCAATTTGATGTTCTGTTTTGATGTGCTCCAAAACTTTTTCCCAGATAAAGTGGTAATGTATCTCCACATGTTTAGTCCTTGCGTGGAAAACTGGATTTTCAGCCAAACAAATTGCTGATTGATTATCACAGTACAAAGGAACTGCATAGCCTACTGGTTGTCTTAGATCCTTCATCAACTCCATAAGCCATGTACATTCCTGAGTTGCAACTGTTGTTGCCCGATACTCTACTTCTGTTTGTTGAGAGTGACACGGTTGCCTGCCTCTGCTGCACCAAGAAATTGCTCCAGCTCCAAGCTTAAACACAAAACCAGTAGTTGAATGACGGGTATCATGGTCTCTTCCATAGTTAGAGTCACAATATCCGATCAGTTTGCATTCTTCACCTTTCTTATACAAGAGACCATAGTCAATTGTACTCTTTACATAACTCAAGATTCGACGAACTCCATCCAAATGAGACTTCTTTGGATTTTGAATGCAACGACTCATCACACCTACTGCATAAGAGATGTCGGGTCTTGTTAAAGTTAAGTATCTCAAACTACCCACCAATTACCAATACATTGTTGCATATTCCAAGTCTTTCCCTTCATGACCACACATCTTAACATTTGGATCCAGAGGTGTTGAGGTTGGTTTGCAATTGAACATCCCAAACTTCTTCAATACATCTTTGGAGTACTTTTGTTGATGCAAGCAAATTCCTTCTTCACTGCGATCAACCTCCAAGCCAAGAAAATGGTTAAGATGTTCGAGTTCCTTCATCTAGAAGCATACTGACAAATTCTCCTTTGTTCTGAGAATTTCTTCTTCACAGTTAGGATTAGATCATCCACATATACTAGCACAATAGCTAGTTTTCTGCCAACAATTTTCACAAACAGGCTGGAATCTGACGGTGCTACTGAAAAACCACTATGAGTAAGAAATTCAGAAATCTTACCATACCATGCCCTTGGCACTTGCTTTAATCCATAGAGCGCTTTTCGAAGCATACACACATACTCAGGATAATCATGACTCTGAAAACCCATTGGTTGACACATGTAAATCTCTCGATCTAACTCTCCGTGCTTTGCATTCTTTACATCCATTTACCATTAGTTCCAATCTTTACTAGCTGCAAGTGCAAGTAAAACTCGGAAAGTAGTAAGCTTTTCCACTAGACTAAATGTTTCACCATAGTCTAGTCCATATTGCTGAGAAAACCTCTAAGCTAGAAGATGAGCTTTGCGCCTTTCAATTGATCCATTTGTATGACGCTTTATCTTGTAAATCCATTTACAGGAAATAGGTTTGGCATCCCTTGGTTTTGTCACGAGCTCCCACGTTTGATTCAGTTGTAGCACAGTAATTTCCTCCTCCATAGCTTTAATCCACTTTGGATTCTAGAATGCTTCCTCAAAAGTTTCTGGTTCCTTTTCATTTTCATCTTCTGCAATGGCAGCATTGGCAAAATTAGGATTTTGCTTTCTGATCCTTATTGACCTTCTGAGTGAAGGTGGTGAATCAACTCCAATTAGCTCACCCTCTTCACCTGGTTGTTGGTATATACCAGTTTGCCACGGATTTTGAGTCACGTCTTCATCAATATTGTCTTCATTAGCTTCACCTTCAGCTCCATCTAGACTCAATTGGATATGGGAAGAGTCCAACACATCTTGGAAGACATTTGAATCTGGCAGCGATCCCTTATTTGCAGACCACCAGGAAGAAGCTTCATCAAATATCACATTTTGAGAAGTGTAGCACTTTCCTGCTGTTGGATCACAACATTGCCACCCTTTTTGTTGACTGTCACACCCTACAAAGATACACCTAACATCCTTTTTGTCCATCTTGCTACGTAAATGATTAGGTACAAATACATAGCATACACATCCGAAAACAGGAAAAATGCTAACAGAGGATTTCATGTTCCACAACTTCTCAAAAGGTAAAAGAAAATGTAACCTTTGTTGAGGAAGTCTATTGATCACAAAAGTTGCATTCTTCATATCTTCAGCCCAAAATTGTCTCGGGATACTTTTTGTGTGAAGCAGGCTCCGACAGATTTCTGCTAGGTGTATGTTCTTCCTTTCTACTATGCCATTTTGTTGTGGCATATTTGGACATGTGAACTGATGGCGTATTTGACACTTTTCAAGAAATTCAGAAAATTCATATGTGGAATATTCCCCACCATTGTCAATTCGCAAACAAATAATTTTCTTATCAACTTCTCCTTTAACAACCTTTTTGAATTCTTTAAATTTTGAAAAGACCTCAGACTTCTCCTTTAAAAAATAAATCCACACGTACTTGGAAAAATCATCAATGAATGTCAACGTATATTTCATCCCACCAACAAAGAGTTGTTTGACAGGGCCAGACATATTTGAGTGAACTAACTCTAATGGTTCCTTGGTTGTATATTTTGAATCCTGATATGGCAACTGATTCGCTTGACCATACTGTCAACCTGCACATATAACATCCATCCTTAGTGGAAGTTTGGGAAGACCCTTCAACATTGACCTTTCCATCATGACTCTAAGTTTAGAGTAGCTAACGTGACTCAACCGCATATGCCATAAGTCTACCATCTCATTCTTCTTTGTCTTGTCTATATGTTGTTTCTACCGGCATTACATAAATATAATTTAACCTTTTCCCCTTCATTACTGGTTGTTCTTTAACCTCAAGATCATGGTATATTCTTACATCTTGCGGACCAAATAGAACATAATGACCCGAAGATGTCAATTGAGCTACTGAAAGAAGATTTTTCTTCATACCTAGGACATGATAAACATTTTGAAGCAACATAAGATCAACACAAATATTTGGAGACACAATAGTCTTACAATTGTGAGCTATCAGTAATTTTGTGTCATCTACCATCACCATTTCATGACTTCCCTTGTACTCGGACAAATTTAGCAGCTTCTTTTTGTCACCAGTCATATGGTTTAAGCATCCCGAGTCAACAATTCAGTCATTCTCATAGTCAATTTGCTTAGAGGTTGTAAATGTAAGAGCTAACTCCTCTTGTTCTACCGAAAAGAACGCTTCAGCATCCCAATCATCTTCACTATTTTCCTTTGGATAGGAGGTAGCAGCAGCGTTTCTCTCAACAGTCCTCTTTTTGAACCAGAAAATATTGGCTTTATGTCCCTTCTTCCCACATTTATGGCATTGCCCTTCAAACCTCTTGTTGTTGACCCTATTGTTCTTCAAACTTCCCCTGGACGAGAGCTTCCTTCTCCTTGATGACATTTTTACTTATCATCAGTTCTTTTTTATCCACCGGCGTTGTACTGCTTGGGGTTTCCTTTGCTTTTTTTGACGTAGAGTGCTTCCTCCTAGCTTTTAAGAGAGACTCCGCTCATTTCTTAGCCAAGGCTTCCTGACCTGCTAGCAAATTCTCAAATTCTACAAGTGATGGCTGATTTTCCCATCCTTGTACAACAACAATGAAGCTTCTACATTTAGGCTTCAGACCATGGATGATAATCCGCTTCATCCTCGTCTCTCCAATTGGATCTTGTGGATCTAACTCTGAAATCTTTCGACATAGCATCTTCACCTTAAGAAAGTTTTGTGCAATTTTCATGGTGCATTGTCCTATTGAGAGTAATTCACTCTCTAGGAGTTGGAGCCTTGTATCATTTTTCTTTGAAAATAGGTTGGAACATATTTTTCTCTGGGGTGGTGGCGTCTCGTAAGTGCTCTAGGACATCCTCTTCGGTCGTTGTTTTCAAAGAGAACATATCCTAACCAGCTTTTATCTTCCACTTTCGCAGAGTGTCGTTTGCATCTTATACTGCTGGATGTGTCACCTCGTTACCATTGACAATCTCCCACAGATCTTGCCCTTGCATATAAGAAATTATGAAAGTTGACCATGTACTGTAATTGCTGTTGTTGAGCATTTTCATTATGCCGACAGCTTGTAGGTCTGTCATTGTGTCAACAACAAAAGTCTCAAGGAAAAAACAACAGTAAATGATCTCCCAAGGAACAACATTTCTCTTGATACCAAATGTAGAACTTAAGATATAATAAGCACAAATAAAAAATATAACTAGGGAGTCTGAGAAATAGTTTCCAAAGAATAAGAATAATGGACTGATCTTGTTTTCAATCAGCTAATGATCTTATATAGAATTACAACTTAATAGAGTCACATTCCCATTAAACCACTAACTAATCCACTAACCTAACTCTCCTAAACTTTAGGAACACATTTCTGCAATACTGCGAAATAGGAAAAACTATCTGAGTTAAAAGAAAACAAATACCAACTGAAAGCTAAATATAGCCATACTACAGACTTAGTCAAATCAAACTAGGAATGATATTGTCAACTTTAACAGGATGAATGCCATTATGTGTTTGTTGATGTTGTTTGGCCAGAAATAAGACAAAATTATTTGTGGTGATCAATAAGATAATGTTGATAAATAGTGAATAGGGATTAATGATGCCAATGATTGGCGAATCATTAGGATAATTGATTATGATGTTTATTTTTGTTTAAAATAGGCTAATTTGCAAGCTAAATTCCTGGTCCAAGGATCCTGACGGCCTAATCCAAATTTATGTCAAAAAATTTCTTAAGCTTATCATATTATGATTCAAGTTTTGATATATTGAGATAGATAATTAATTATTAGATGTATTATATTATATGAACAATATTAGATTTATGACATTTGGAGGAATTGAGACTTAACCCTAAGCTTGAAATTAGGAAATATAAGGCTTGACATGTTAATTAGCATCAAGATTAGGAACTTGATTATAGATTTTGGTGGGTTTTTTAATCTAGGATAGACATATAGTAATATGTGTGTTGCTAGTTTTGAAATTTTATTATGATTATTTATTTGAATAGATTGCATTAATTTGCAAGCCCAACAAATGGGGAAGGCTCAAGTCCCAGAGTGATTGTTCAATTATTTGAGGCAAGAGGATTTCTCAACCCTTGTTAAGTGTATAGAATCGTGTATTTCCTTGTATTATGTGTTGGGGAGTAATGAGACTTGGTGATGGGTTGACTTGTCCGTATTGAATAATTCTAATGATGAAAAAGGGGTTATAAAAGGCAATTTGATTAATTATTGTTGTGTGATGTTGTTAATTGTGCATTATTATTTATGAAAATTGTCATCTCCTCATTATTTGTGTGAACATGTCATTTGCATTGGTTCTGAAACATGGTTGTGATAAGAGTTATGTGAATTGAGGAAGGATAAGAAATTAAAGAGGATGTATCATTTTGAGGGACGTGTCGTGCGCCGCGATGGATATTATGATTCGAGGGAGGTATTGTACATTGTGACAGATTCTATTATCTATGGACGTGTCAGACGTCGTGACTGATTTTATTATCGAGGGTCATATCGTACACCATGATGGATATATGAACAGGTATGTCCCCCATGGGTCTCGGACTGAGAGACAACATGTGTATATCACTAGGTAAGACATGCATCTCTCTACCTGACATTAGATTTAATTGCGATGCATATATTTATTATTTGTGAACTTCTAAGTGCCTTTCTGTGAAACTTGTGATTGGTGAACTTGATCTCATGTATTGTTGATCTGAAATTGTCGAAGTGTTGTTATTGAGGTATGTGTTATATTATTTGTGAATGATTAGGTTGGACTAATTTTATGTAGGTTGTAGTTGTGGAGGTTCAGTTAGGATGGTAGGAGTACTCGTATTCTATATTCTTAACTTGTGTTTAGGAGTTCACTTGCTGAGTTTTGAGTACTTTTATGTTATACACCTGTGAATGTAAATATGGTGCTAAGCAGCTCAATCATAAAATGAATGAAGATGTGAGATTGATGCAAATGAGATCAATTTGTTTGGTGTTTTCAACACTTCATTCGCCTGCAACATAATTTCTTTTTTTTAAAATTTATTTAAATAACTTGACCCAATTGGGCCGATTTTGTATATGTAAACTACTAAATAGTTCAGAAAAGAAACAAAAACGTTTGACCAGCCCAAAACTAGCTGGACAATAAATTAAACAAAAAAAACAACTAGCAAAAATAAATTGGAAACAAATTTCCGTGGGAAGGGTGCAAGAAACCCTCTATGTTGTCTGCAAATTGTAAAGTCTTCTCCACCTTCACAATTCTTGCTTTAATGGTATGTTCCTTTCCATCTACATCTTCATTGTACACCCTTTTTCTCTTCTTCTAAGGATTTGTCATCTTCAACAATGAAGTGCAAAAGGTGTTGCAGAGTTGAGCTCAGCCAACCAACCATTTCCATTCAAAATCGATGTCTTGATGTCGGGACTTCCTTAGGTGAGTTCCAAAGTGATTATTTTAATTTTTCTCTTGCATAGAATCTATGTCGTATTCCCTTTTTTTGATGTAAAAATCCAATGCTAAATCTGAGAAATTGTATCTGCAACTTTCTTGAGATAATTTTCATCATTCTTGTTGTTGTATCTATAAGTTGAGAAGAATTATTCTTGTAACTCTTTTTCTGAAAATTCAATGCAACCCACGGGCTATTACTTCTTCTTTTTTCAATGATAAAATTGTTGGTTCTGCTCGAATTCATGAAATAATTGATATTGCATTATCCCTTCTCCCCTCTCCTTCTCTATCTATCATCCTTGTTCTGATTCTGATATTAGGTATTTGTTTCTTGTCTAAATTCATAATTTTTTTTGTTTGACTTGGTAACTCTGCAAAAGAATTATAGATAATTCTATCTGGATTAACAAAAGCCAAATTTGCTAAATAATCAGCCAAAGTATTTCCTTTCTCTGTAAACACGTTGGATCTGAACATGACATTCTTGAGAGAGTCCCCAAATATCTTCTATTATCACTGCTATACTCCAAGGCACTTCCCATATTCTAGTGAGAATTTTTATTAGAACTTCTGAGTCTGTTTCCAAACACACTTGCATAACTCCTCCCGTAACACGGTGTGCTAAAGCCTCTCTTATTGCAACTGCTTCTGCCTCTAGATTAGTGCCTTCTTGTATCTCTTCTCCTTGAACATAGACTAGATCGCCTACAGAAGTTCTTATACAAAAGCCGTATGAACTTCTTCCTGGGTTACCTCTAGATGCACCATCTGTATTGCACTTGAGTATACCTTCTGGTGGTTTCCAATACACTGGGAGATAGTATAGCTTTGGTTTATGCTTCTCCAGGCAAGCCTCAATGTCGGACCATCTTGTTGGCAAATCTTGTAGTTTAGGATATATTGTTCTCCCTAGTTTCCACAAATCTGAATTGACCCTAAAAACCAAGTTGTTATAAGAGGATGGTCTGCCATGTTTTAGACTGTTTCTCCTCTTCCAAATATTCCATATGATAATAGTTGGTACAGCTATCATAAGTTTCTTTAAAATTGGAAAACATTCACTTGTCCACCGTTTAATCACTACTTGTGATAGCTGCAATCCTTCTAAACTAATACCTGCAACATTAGCAAACAATCTCCACAACTTTGCAGTTGTATAAGAGGTTAGAAAAAGGTGAGACATAGTTTCAGATTTAAGTTGAATGCAGCACCAACATCTTGATACAAGATTAATCCCCGTGATTTGCACCACTTCATCCACAGGCACTCTGAACTTCCACATCCTCCATATGAGAAAAGACTGTTTAAAAGACAGTTTTTTTCTCCTCATATATGTAAAAATGTCCTCTTCTTGATCTTTCTACCTAATATATTCACATGCACTCCTCACGGAGAAATTACCACTGGCCTCAGACATCCAAACTGGCTTATCAACTCTACTAGTTTGTTTAGGTGGGGGCAACTTTTTAATAATAATAATAACATAATATTCTGGAAGATGGGCTCTCAGCTTCTGCTCATCCCACCCTTGTGCATCAGTGAATTTTCTTACTTCAATTTCTTCCTCTCCTGCTTCTGGAAAGATGTGATATAGAGCCCCCATGGTGGTCCAATTGTCATACCAGAAGCTAGCATCCCCTTTCTCAATCTTCCACCATATTTGATGTTCTATGAGCTCCCTGACAAAAAACTAATTTCTTCCAGATGGGGGAGGAACCTCTACATTGAGCCACAACAGGGTGTAGCTTTTTGCAATACTTGTTAATCATAAAGGCTCCCTGGGGTGATGGTTTGCTTCTTAAATTCCACCACAATTTACAAAATAAAGCATTAGAAACATCAAAAATGGACCTAAAACCAACACCTCTTTCTTCCTTAGGGAGACATAAAGTGTCCCAACATAATTTCTTTATCAATCAGAGAACGAGAAAAAAGGAGTCAATATCTTAAAAGATCATTGAACTATGAGAAATTATCTAGTCATTAAATTTTGTTTTGTATCAATAAAATCCCTCAACTTAATGTTTTTATCTTTAAAAATCACTCAACTACATTAATCATTAAAATAATTTTTTTAAGACAAAATAAATTATTTTATATTCCACTTAAATATGGACCCCACAACTAAACATAGTTTAAAATTTTCATTATAATTCTTTTTCGTCTTATTCTTCTTAATTTACCATTAAAAATATTTGACATGACGAATAAATTATTTTATATAATATATAAATTCAACTAAACATTTATATATTTTTTATAATATGTTAAATATCAGTGTACATCTTCGTAAATCATCAATGTCTGTTCTTTCATCAAAATATATCTGAATTTTGAACAATATTGTCCATTCTTCAGCCCATATATTGAGGATGCAATTTCATATTCTGAAATAAAAAACCAACAAAAATCTGGAATCATGAAAGGTAACCCACAAAATTTGCTTCGAGTTTATCTACCAAGTTTCAAACCTTGCACCACCTAGTCTGACGGATTAGCCCAAAAAAATCCTACAAGAAAGATGTTTTACTATAAATCAATGTACCCCATGTTGTGTTTTGTAAATAGTATAATGTACAATAATTAAATGGGGTATGAGATAGCATTTTTGGTGATAACTTTGAGTATTGAAAGTTAAAAACAATGTCTATGTACTGATTAGAACAGATAATATGGACTAAGAACTAGAATAATTATAATGGAGAATGTCTTCTGCCCATTAGTGACGGAAGTTATCTTTTCCCTTTTGATAAAAAATATTTTCCTTAGAGGACGCATTTCCCACAATTCAAGGTAACACAAAACACTGAAATATAATTTAATCAAGGAAAAAAATTCTGGGAATAAATTTTGGCACATAAAATACATCCAAGACTTTAACTTTTCTGAATGCAAAATATGCCACAAGGTAGCAATTGTTTTTACTAACCTTCTGGATAAATAGAAACTATAAGACATGCTATTCCTCAACCCAAAAAATTGGATCACACTGCTAAACTCAAGTTATTTATCAATCCTTCAATTGTACAACCATATATAGTATGTTACACTTATGACTTACATAAACAAAAAATTATTACCATTTCTGTACTGTAAAAGGTGAATCTAGTTAACCATAAAACTTAATGAACTGTAAACTTAACCAATGCTAGTTCCTATATTTCCTAAAACAATCACAACCACTAAAGTACAAGACGCAAATTCAGAATTTTAAGAGAAACAAGTACTCAAATAAAAGAAACTTTAGAAAAAAACAAATATTAAGAAAATGAACCATCTCTTGAGAGAGGGGATTGATGCTAGTGAGGTTACATTGTTGTACAATGATGTTTTGGAGATAATAAATCTGGATACAGAGGATTTCCTTCTGCGAGTCAAACAAGCTCGAGAACGACATTGTAGGACTGGTCAAGGCCAGTTGTAATTGATTTTCCATTTTAGACTCCGTCAATCGAAATTCTGACCGACCTCGAAGCAATAGATCGAACCGATTCATGCATCAGATTCAACAAGCAATTGAAGAAGAGGAGCAAAACAAAAATCCATCAGGATCAGTTTTAGGGTTTTCACGGCTATGTAAATGGGGGAAGAAGAGGAGGTGGGGAACAAAACAATTTGTGTGTTGTCTCTTTGCTGATAGTGAACCAATGAACTTTGATGAAGCTGTTACTAACAAAAGGTGGAGACAAACCATGGAGGAGGAGATCCAGTCAATAGAGAAGAACAACATTTGGGAGTTAGCAACTCTTCCCAAGGACCATCGAGCAATTGGAGTCAAATGGGTATACAAGACGAAGAAAAATTCCCATGGAGAGTTAGAGAGATACAAGGCAAGACTTGTGGCTAAAGGCTACAAACAAAGGCATGGCATCGACTATGAGGAAGTCTATGCGCCTGTTGCCCGCATGGAGACAATCCATCTATTGTCTCTTTAGCGGCGCAAATGAAGTGCAAGATCCATCAACTAGATGTCAAATCAACATTCTTGAATGGATATCTTGAAGAAGAAGTCTATGTTAAGCAACCATTGGGCTTTGTGGTTAAAAATCATGAAGATAAGGTGTTGAGGTTGAAGAAAGCCTTATATGGATTGAAGCTAGCTCCACGAGCATGGAATAGTCGCATTGACAAATACTTTCAAGACAGTGGGTTTACTCGTTGTTAATAACATATGAGATTCCTTACTTTTGTAGAATTCTATTTTCGTAGTTCCTAATCCTTAGGAATCTATTGTTTAATAGTCTTTATCTTTTCTAGGTCTTGTATAGATTTTTATATAGCAGCCATATGGACAATAATAAAATATACAATTTTCCCATGTTTGCTCTCGTTTCTTTATGGTATCAGAACACTTCTAAACTCCGATGAGTTGATCCTTTTTTTTTCTGCCAAGTCGTCGAAATGGCCCCCAATACTTCTGTGACCAATGTTGATGGAGTCAATAATGCCATCACTATTGTCCAATTCAATCCTATGACCCAACTTCCCATAAAATTAACTGGAAGTCACAATTTCTCCCTGTGGAAAGCTCAAGTTTCAATGCTTATGCGTGGTTACAATCTCTATAGGCATCTCGATGGCTCCATCAATCCCCCCACTCATACCATCTCACAAAATAATCAAGATGTTGCTAATCCTGAGTTCGTTCTTTGGTACCACCAAGATCAGTTAATTCAAAATGTTATCTTGGCCTCCGTTGATGCTACATTTGCCCCCACTGTTGCTGTTGCAATCTCCGCCAAAGCTGCCTGGGATGCTCTACATACTGCGTATGTGAACAAATCTCAAACAAGAATTTTCAGCTTGCGAGACCGACTGGCTCACCTCACTAAAGACTCTCGTCCAGTCGTAGATTATCTCCATCAGACTTGATCATTTTGTGATGAACTTGCAACTGCTAGTGCGCCTGTATCGAATCAAGAACACAAAGTTAAAATTTTCAGTGGACTCGGATCTGAATTCCGAGAACTCTCTGCTACCATTTGTGCTCCAGATTCAACAATTTCCTATGAAGAACTTTACGAAAAGCTCCTGGATCACGAGATTTTTAAAGTACGAGCATGATAAGAAGCCGCTCACAACTAATATCACTGTTGATGTAGCACAAAAGACCATCTCAACTCCTCCTCGCTAGGGTAATAATAATTACTCCCACAGTCGCCATCCAGGTGCGAACACTCCTCCCAAAAATCATCAGCAATGGCAAGAACAACCATGTCGCCCACAAAGAAACAACCAGGAGCAACCCTTTGACAAGAATCTTTGTTGCCAACTATGTAATCGCGTAGGTTATTCTGCTAGGGTCTGCAGATCTCAATCCCATAACCATCTGCAAGCTCGGGCAAACTTTGATAGTCGTTTTCCTCCTCAACAGACCCCTTGGATCGTGGATAGTGGAGCCACTCACCATATTGCGTCTGATGCTCAAAGCCTAGACACTGTACATGACTACCACGGCACCAAAGAGATCACTATGGGCAATGGTAACACCATTCCAATATCCCATACCGGTAATGCTAACATAAGTGCATCAAATCATCACTTCAAACTTCTCAATACCTTATGCTCCCCTCTCATAAAAACTAATCTTATTTATGTTTCTCAGTTTTGTTGTGATAATCATTCCTCTATTGAATTTTTTCCTTTTCATTATCTTGTGAAGGATTTGAATACGGGGGCGTCTCTAGTTTGCGGGCAGAATAAAGATGAGTTGTATGAGTGGCCACCGGTCTGTACACATCGTTCTCCTCAATGCAATGTGGTTGTTCCAATTCACTTGTGGCATTGTCGTTTAGGTCATCCTAATCGTCGCGTTTTGGATATTATCTTGAATAATTTTTCCCTTCCTGTTTTAGATCCTAAAGCTAGTTCCACTTGTAATTCTTGTTATTCTAATAAGATGCACAGGTTGACTTTCTCAGAAAATTCACTACAAAGTAATAAGCCCCTACAAATCCTTTTTGGCGATTTATGGGGTCCATCTCCGGTTTTGTCATTTGATAAAAAAAAGATATTATGTATTATTTGTTGATCAATATTCAAAATACATGTGGTTGTTTATTTTTAAATCAAAAAATGAAACTCTAGAAGTTTTCGAAATTTGCATCCATTGCTTGAACGGAGGTTTAACACCAAAATTCAATCTTTTAACATGGATGGTGGTGGCGAATTTCAAAGTTTATACAGTCCTATCTCAAAACACATGGCATAGAGCACTTAGTGTCACCTCCATATACTCCACAATGAGTTGCTCTAGTCGAAAGACAACACCGTCATGTTACTGAAACTGCTAGAACCTTGTTGCATCAAGCGTCTTTACCATCACACTTCTAGAGTTTTCCTTATTAACAAGTTGTCTATCTTATAAACACGCTAACTACACCCAATCTTCAGCATAAGAGTCCATTAGAAATTTTATTTCAAAAGATGCCAAAGTATGACTCCATTAAAGTATTTGGTTGCCGCTGTTATCCATGGCTCAAACCATATGCCAAAAACAAATTAGAGCCCCGTTCGACACCATGTGTTTATTTAGGTTTTTCGACTAAACATTACAGTCATCAATGTTTTGATCCTTTAACTTCCAAAATATATCTATCATATGACATCTTATTTTTGGAAAATCAGTTCCCATTTGACAATATTTTTTCTCATTTAAAAAGAACACAACAAAGCTGGCCCATTCAGCAACTTGATATCAATAATGCCTTCCTGCAAGGTCGTCTCGATAAAGAAGTCTATATGCGCCAACCACCTGGTTTTGAAGCTTCTGCTCATCTGACGCATGTGTTGCAAGTTGCACAAGGCTATATATGGCCTCTAACAGGCTCCCAGGGTCTGGTACACTGAACTCAAAAATTACTTGGTTACTTTGGGATATGTTAAATCCCAATCTGATTCTTCATTGTTCATCTTGCATAATTTTGAGTTGACTATTTATATTCTAGTATACGTTGATGACATAATTGTCACAGGTAATCAAATTTGTGGTGTTCACAGCATCATTGATAATCTTGCAACCCGGTTCTCATTGAAGGATCTTGGTCCACTTCATTATTTTCTTGGTGTTGAAGTCTTACCTTATCCTGGTGGTCTTTTGTTGTGTCAACAGAGATACATTACTGGTCTGTTGCAGGATGTATTAATGCACAAATGCAAGGGTGTTCCGACACCAATGGCTTCTACTATTGCTTTCCCGGAGTCTGCTGAAGATTCTGTAGTTGATGGCTCTCTTTATAGGAGGATAATTGGTAAACTTTATTAGCTTTCTTTTACACGTCCGGACATAGCATTTGCAATTAGCAAAATCTCACAGTCCAATGCACCAGCCCTTATTATCACATTGGACAGCCATAAAGCGTCTCCTTCGGTATCTTCACCAGACATCTTCGTTTGGCCTTCGAATTGCAAAAGAACATGATCACCGTCTTCTAGCCTACTCAGATTCTGGTTGGGCTGGAGATCCTCTCGATTGAACCTCTACAACAGGTTATGTTGTTTACCTTGGCAGTTCTCCCGTATCCTGGTCCTCTAAAAAGCAAAGATTTGTCTCCCGCTCCTCCACAGAAGCAGAATATCGGGCTGTTACAGCTACTGTTTCTTAAACAAATTGGCTAACGAGTTTACTCCATGATCTTAGGTTTCATATTTCCATCACTCCTCGGATATTTTGTGACAATGTCAGCACCACATACATTTGTGCCAACCCGGTGTTCCATAGTCGGATGAAGCATATTGCTATTGATTTTCACTTTGTTCGTGAACAAGTTCAAAACAAGCATATCGCAATTCAAAACCTTCACTCGGCTGATCAAGTGGCAGATATACTTACCAAACCACTTCCAAGAGCTTATTTTGTCAAGCATTTCTCCAAGTTGGGTGTTGTTGAAACCACCAACTTGTGGGGGCGTAATAACGGATGAGACTCCTTAATTTTGTAGAATTCTATTTTCGTAGTTCCTAATCCTCAGGAATATGTTGTTTAATAGTCTGTCTTTTCTAGGTTTTGTATATATTCTTTATATAGCAGTCATATGGTCAATAATAAAATATACAATTTTCCCATCTTTGCTCTCGTTTCTTTAGTTGTCTCCATGAATATGCTCTTTACATTAAAGTTCATGAAAATGGAGATATTCTACTTGTTTGTCTTTATGTTGATGACTTATTCTAACGGGTAACAACCCATCTTTATTTGAAGCTTTCAAGAAAGTTATGTCCCTTGAGTTTGAGATGACGGACATAGGGTTCATATCATATTACTTGGACCTAGAAGTGAAGCAATGGAGGAAGGCATTTTCATATCTCAAGAAAGTTATACAAATGAGATTTTGAAGAAGTTCAACATATTTGATTGCAACCCTGTGAACACCCCAATGGAAAGTGGAACAAGATTGTCAAAGTTTGATGATGGAGAAAAAGTGGACTCCACTCTGTTCAAAAGTCTCGTAGGAAGTCTACGGTACTTGACATGTACGAGACCAAATATACTCTCACTTGAAGGTTGCTAGAAAAATTTTATGTTACCTAAAAGGTACAATTGACCTTGGACTATTTTATTCTTCTTCTGATGATTTTAATCTTGTTGGATATTGTGATAGTGATTATGCGGGAGATGTTGATGATAGAAAAAGCACATCTGGTTTTGTATTTTTCTTGGGTGATTATGTTATTTCTTGAAGTTCAAAGAAACAATCAATTGTTACTCTCTCGACTTGTGAAGCTGAATATGTGGAAGCGACGTCATGTATGTGTCATGCTATTTGGTTGAGGAGATTGTTGAGGGAACTCAATTTGCCACAACTTGAAGCCACGATGATTTGTGTTGATAACAAATCGGCGCAAGCACTTGCAAAGAATTCGGTGTATCATTATCGAAGCAAGCACATAGACACAATGTATCACTTTATCTGAGACTGCATTGCCAAGAAAGAGGTAGAGCTCAAGTATGTGAAATCTCATGATCAAATTGCAGATATCTTTACAAAGGCTTTCAAGTTTGAAGATTTTCAGAGATTGAGATCATGCCTTGGAGTGAAGAAAAAAAATCAAAATTAAGGGAGATATTTGTGGGAATAAAATCTTGGCAGCAACTAGTTTGGCAGTCACATTTGTAGAACTGACTTGCCACAAATGTGAAAGTTGGCAAGCCACATTTGTGGAAGTTGGTAGTCAAAGTTTGGTAGAGTTTGACAATCAAACTTTGTGGAAATTGACTACCACATTTATGTCACTAATTATGTAATAAAGAGGTTCAAAAACTCTATAAATAGAGTAGTAATTGAACACTTGAA
Organism: Solanum tuberosum; assembly: GCF_000226075.1. Classification (NCBI taxonomy): domain Eukaryota; kingdom Viridiplantae; phylum Streptophyta; class Magnoliopsida; order Solanales; family Solanaceae; genus Solanum; species Solanum tuberosum. Next base: position 1,094,852 of record NW_006239105.1, read on the forward strand.
GACACCAAAAATAGAGAACAATAGAGAGTAAAGAGAGTAATCCACAAACTACTTCTTAGTTAGTGAGAAAAATAGTGTGGAAGTAATATAATTGTGAGTTGTAAGAAATAAAAGAGTGTTGAGTAGTAATCTTTTGACACTACTAACTTTTTCATTAGTATTATTGTATTACTTATTCGGGTATCATATTTACCTCATTTTAATATTTGGTGGAGTTGTCACACTCTTCCTATTGCTATTTAGTTTGGATATTATCCTGGGTGTGATTATCATTTTGTCTAACATCAAGGTCGGTCGGAATTTTGATTGGCGGAGTCTACAATGGAAAATCAATTACAACTGGCCTTGACCAGTCCTACGACGTCGTTCTCGAGCTTTTTCGACTCGCAGAAGGAAATCCTCTGTAGCCATATTTATCAGCTCCAAAACATCATGGTACAACAATGTAACCTCACTGGCATCAATACCCTCTCTCAAGAGATGGCTCGTTTTCTTAATCTTTGATTATTTTTTTCTGATGTTTCTTTTATTTGAGTACTTGTTTCTCTTAAAATTCTGAATTAGCGTCTTGTACTTTGTTGGTAGTGATTGTTTTAGGAAATGTAGGAACTAGCATTGGTTAAGTTGACAGTTCATTAAGTTTTATGGTTAACTAGATTCACCTTTTACAGTACAGAAATGGTAATGAATTTATGTTTATGTAAGTCATAAGTGTAACATACTATATGTGGTTGTAAAATTGAAGGATTACTAAATAACTTGAGATTAGCCGTGTGTATCTAATTTTTTGGGTTGAGGAATGGCATGTCTTGTAGTTTTTGTTTATCCAGAAGGTTAGTAAAAACAATTTCTACCTTGTGGCATATTTTGCATTCAGAAAAGTTAAAGTCTTGGGTGTATTTTATGTGCCAGAATTTATTCCCAGAATTTTTTTTCCTTGATTAAATTATATTTCACTGTGTGTTACCTTGAATTGTGGAAAATGCGTCCTCTAAGGAAAATAATTTTTATCAAAAGGAAAAAGATAACTTCTGTCACTAATGGGCAGAAGTCATTCTCCATTATAATTATTCTAGTTCTTAGTCCATATTATATGTTCCAATCAGTACATAGACATTGTTTTTAACTTTCAATACTCAAAGTTATCACCAAAAGTGATATCTCATACCCCATATAATTATTGTACATTATACTATTTACAAAACAGAACATGGGGGTACAGTGATTTTGATGCACTAAGGCAGTCAATTAAGCATCAACTAAGAAGAACAATTCTAGGAGCTTTGAACTCGAAGAACTGAGATACTAATTCAGAGCTTGCAGTTGAGATATTAGAAAAGAGAATTTTAGAAGAAGGAGAAATGTATTATCATTCAATGCTTTCAACTACAATCCTTTACATTGTATATATGGATATATTCCACAACTAAAAATCAACTACTACACTGGCTGTTATATAAGAATTGTATTTAACTAATGAACCCCTCCACTAACTGACTTGTAATATAAAATGTAATATCTGTAGACTTGCATCAATACCCCCTACAAAAGTACAGACTTGTCCTCAAGGCTGAAAGGAAGGAAATTTATGTTGAATGCCAGACAAGCACTCCCAAGTAGCTTGAGAAGAATCAATAGCAGTCCACTTCACAAGCACTTGAACCACAGCCTTGTTGCCTCTTTTCACAAGCCTCATGTCTAACACAGCTTCAGGCATAGGGCAATATGGACTGGACAAGTGAAACACAGGTGGATGATTGATGACATATGGGACCTCATGATACTTCTTCAACTGGAGACATGAAATGTATGATGAATTAGGACATCAGTTGGCAAAAGTAATTTATAGGCAACAACTCCAACTTTTGCAGCAATAGGATAGGGACCAAAATACATAGCAGCCAACTTTTTAAAGGGTCTAACAGCAACTGAAACTTGCCTATAAGGTTGCAGCTTAAGGTAAACACAATCTCCTACCTCGAAACATCTGTCAGACCTATATAGATCAGCTAAGGCTTTCATTCTTTGTTGGGCTCTCTAAATATGAAACTTCAAAAGATGAATGATTTCTTCTCTAGCGGCCAATGATCTATCTACCATGTCAGATGAAGACTCACCTACTAAGTAAGGAAGGTGAATGGGGGGTTTCTGTCCATATAAAACTTCATAAGGAGTGCATTTGATAGCAGTGTGTAAGTAGTATTATACCACCACTCAGCAAGTGGTAAATAACTTGACTACTCCTTAGAGCTATCAGAACAGAATTATCACAGATAAGTTTCCAATGTCCTATTCAAAACCTCAGTTTGTCCATCTATTTGAGGATGATAAGCAGTACCCCTCTGTAACTGAACCCATTGTATTGTAAACAATTCTTGCCAGAATTTACTAAGGAACACAGGATCTCTATCACTTGTCAATGTAGTTGGCATGCCATGAAGTTTAAAAACATTGTCCAAGAAGCACTGTGCTACGGACTGAGCAGTATAAGGATGTTGTAGGCTCACGAAATGTCCATATTTGCTCAACCTATCAACCACCACCAAGATAACATTCTTGCCATTACACTTAGGTAAGCCCCCAATGAAGTCTAAACACACATCAGTCCATACTCCATCTGGAATAGGGAAAGGCTACAGTAAGCCTAGATAGGCAGAAACATCATACATGTGCCTCTGACAAACATCACATTTGTTGATGAAGTCCCTCACATCCTGACATAGAAACTTCCAATAAAATAGAGATTGTATCCTCTTAATGGTAGCATCCATGCCAGAATGTCCACTTTATGTAGTAGAATGCCACAATGAAACAATTGTCTTTCTCAAGCGGGAATTGGCTCCAACTACCAATCTACCCTTCCACCTAAGCTGATCATTACACCAAGTAAAAGACTTAAAAGGCTGAACATGCAGTTTAGTAATCAGAGTCTGCAAAGATACATCAATTAACCAAGTTCCCTTCATCTGCTCATATAGCGAACCATTAGGTGTCAATAAGGAGATAGCTAATAACTCAGCATCAAGCTTACTCGATAAGGCATCAGCAACTTTGTTGTCTATACCATTCTTATATTCAATTGAGAAGTCGAAAGCCATTAGTTTGTAAATACCAGCCGCCTGAAAGTTGGTGTGGAGGTTTTGTTCCAACAAGTGCTCCAAAGCTTTTTGATCAGTTTTGACAATGAAGGACCTTCCTATCAAATAGTGGGACCATTTAGTGACATCAAATATAAGAGCCATTAGTTCCCTATCTTAGACAGATATGGCTTGGTGTCTAGGAGCCAGTGACCTGTTAATATAGGCTATAGGGTGGCCTTGCTGCATTAGCACAACACCAATTCCCTTCCCACTTGCAGCAGTTTCCACCACAAAAGGTTAAGAGTAATCAAGCATAGAAATCAAGGCTTGTTTTAGTTCCTCAAATGTTGTTGTAGCATGCTCATTCCAAGTATATCCATCCTTCTTGAGTAACTCATGCAATGGCTTACAAATGGATCCAAATCCTTGTATAAACCTTCTGTAGTATCGAGCAAGTCCCAAGAAACCCCTCAACTACTTGATATTGCTAGGAATAGGCCATTTTGCTACTGCTACAATCTTCTTGGGATCTATAGACACCCCCTCACCACTAATGAAATGGCCTAGATATTCCACTTTAGGCACTCCAAAGGCACATTCAGACATTTATGCATATAGTTGGAATTTCTGCATTATGTCAAAAACTGCCCTTACATTTTCAATATGATCGACCATACTTTTATTGTAAATAAGTATGTCATCAAAAAAGAATAAAACTATTTTTCTCAGTAGTGGCTTAAAAACTGAATTCATAAGACTTTGGAAGGATGATGGAGCATTAGTTAAGCCAAAAGGCATTGCCAAAAACTCATAATGTCCTTCATGAGTCTTAAAGGTAGTTTTCTGAATGTCATTTTCATACATTCTCAGTTGGTGATATCCAGCTCTAAGGTCAATATTTGAAAATACATGGAACCTCCTAACTCGTCCAAGAGGTCCTCTATAATGGGTATAGGAAACTTGTCTTTAACGGTCAAGTTATTCAACTCCCTGTAATCTACACAAAGCTTCCAACTACCATCATTTTTGCCAACCAACACAACTGGTGCAGCAAAAGGACTAGTACTATGTTGTATGACCCTCTGATCTATCATTTCTTGTACAAGTTTCTCTATGATATCCTTTTTGACCCCTGGGTACCTGTAAGGCCTTTTGTTCACTGGGTTAGCTGACTCAACCAGTGGTATGCGATGATCGAAAGACCCTCTATGAGGTGGTAGTGTAGTAGGAATCTCAAATATGTTGGCATATTGGTCAATTAACAAGGATAATGTTGCATGAACTAAGTTACCTTGGTCAGCTTGAATGTTGTAGCACTGCAACCTATCATCTGAACCAAATAATAATGACATCATGAAGAATTGAGTCTCATCAACCACAACCTTATTTATTGATTTGGCCCTTGCTGACTTCAGCTGACTACCAGCTCCTCTCAAGACATGTTTTTTTTACCTTGATACCTGAATTCAATGATTCTATTCTGAAAATCAAACAAGATTCTACCCAAGGTATTCAACCATTGTACCCCCAGGACAATGTCCACATTACCCAATGGTAGCAACAAGAAATTAGAGGCAAATGTAGTACCCTGCAAAAGCCACGTTAGATTTTTGCACACTGAACCAGTTGGCACCTTCTTACCATCAGCAACACTGATTGATTGGGCCATAATAGTCGTGGACTGACATCCTAACCTCTTGGCTACTTCTTGATCAATGAAATTATGTGTGCTCCCAGTATCAATTAAAACCTGCAAGGGTTTCTTTCATGATAGCCAGTCACTCTAATAGTCTGATAACTTGTCACTCCTGTGAAAGCTTGTAAGGATAAGGTCATGAATTCATCAACTTCCTCATTGTCTTCCTGTATTTGGTCCTGCACTACCTCTTCTTGAACCAACTCCTCATATTCTCTTTCCACTAGAAAAATTTGTTTATTAGACCTACACTTGTGACCAACCACATATTTCTCATCACAGAAAAAACAAAGGCCCTTAGCCCTTTTCTCATCCATCTCAGAAGCAGTCAGCCTCCTTCCCAACCCATTACCAATGAATCTGTTAGGTTTAGTAACTTGTGAATCAGCTGGTTTCCTATATGTGGAATTTGGTGTAAATGGTTTTTGAGAGAAATGTGGTTTAACATGAGTAGGAGTAGGTAGAATTTGTACCTGTACTGGTCTGACCATAGGCTTCAAATCCCATGTCTTAGGTTATGCATCAAAAACATCCTCTTGTAACCTAGCAAGTTTATAGGCCTGTAGTAGTATTCTTGGTGACTGCATCCTAATAGATTTGTTCAGTTCTGGATTTAGCCCACCCAAAAAACAGGTGATAGTATTCTTATTTGACAGATTCACTCCTGTTAATAATCTATCAAACTCAGCTTGGTATTCCTTCACACTACCTGTTTGAGTCAGATTCTTCAAAGCCTCCATAGAATCCTCAAACTCTTCCCCAAATCTTTCATTCAAAGCCAAGATATACTCTGTCCATGAAGGATCAGCTATACAACTTCTAAACCTCATATATGACCTATGTCAAGCAATTGCCTCCCCTTCTAGGTGAATTGAAGCTACCCGTACCCTCTGGTCGAATGCAACCTCATCCATAGCAAAGAATTGGTCCACCTTATACAACCACGTTCTTAAATTTTGACAAGAAAATCTAGGGAATTCTAATTTAGAAAATTGAGTGAAGAGATTACCAGAATTGTTGTGAATTTCCTTGTGTCTGATTTCATGCTTTGATTCAACTGAACATGCCCTATCCGTTGAAGATTCTGCTCTTCCGAGTTCCTTTTATTTTCCCTTAATTCCCAGTCGGCCAATGGTTTCCTTAATCTCATACAATTCTTTTCTGTTTGCAAATTCCTATCGTTCATGCTAGTCATCCCTTCCATCAGTTTCGTCAACTGATCTTGGATCTGGGCTAATCGATCATCCATCTCTTCCACTAATTTATCTTGATTCTTTCTTCTAGTCACCTTCATGCCAAAGACCACTGGCTCTGATACCAATTGATGCACAATGGAAGTCAATTAAGCATCAACTAAGAAGAACAATTCTGGGAGCTTTGAACTCGAAGAACTGAGATACTAATTCAGAGCTTGCAGTTGAGATATTAGAAAAGAGAATTTTAGAAGAAGGAGAAATGTATTATCATTCAATGCTTTCAAATACAATCCTTTACATTGAATATATGGATATATTCCACAACTAAAAATCAACTGCTACACTGGTTGTTATAACAAAATCAACAGAATTGTAACTAACTAATGAACCCTTCCACTAACTGACTTGTAGTATAACTTATAATATATGTAGAGTTGCATTAGATTTATAGTAAAACATCTTTCTTGTAAGATTTGGTGGGCTAATCCCTCAGACTAGGTGGTGCAAGGTTTGAAACTCGGTAGATAAACTCGAAGCAAATTTTGTGAGTTACCTTTCATGATTCCAATTTTTTGTTGGTTTTTTATTTCAAAATATGAAATTGCATCCTCAATAGATGGGCTGAATAATGGACAATATTGTTCAAAATTCAGATATATTTTAATGAAAGAACAAACATTGATGATTTACAAAGATGTACACTGATATTTAACATATTATCAAAAATATATAAATGTTAAGTTGAATTTATGTATTATATAAAATAATTTATTCGTCATGTCAAATATTTTTAATGGTAAGAAGAACACGAAGAGACAATGATTAGAGCTAATATTAACACATTAATAATTATAAAAATATATAGATGTTTTGCTGAGTTTCTATATATAGCATTAAAAATAATTTATTTGTTATGCTACATTTATTTAGTGTTAAAATAAGAAGAAAAAGAATTATAATGAAATTTTTTTACTTATGTTTATTTTTGGGTTCACATTTACATGACATATAATTTATTCTGAAATACAAAATTATGTTAATATTCTGAAATACAAATTATATGTGACTAATATCATTCAATATAGATCAAGTTTAACACAATAGTGATAGAGTTTTGGTTCATACTACTTACTATTTGAATTATACGACTCACAATATGCTTATTTTTCTGATTAGTTCTTCACTGAAGTATTATTATGTTAGCAATAAAGCACCATCATTTTATGGTTTCAAGTAATATTTTTCAGCTTCAATCCATTTCCACCTTCTTTAAAAAAAAAAAGAGATGAATTAATATAGAGGAGAAGTTCAGAAATTACTAAAATTGAGAATAAAAAATGCAACAAAAAGTCTTTGATATTAGCTAATGGAGTCATGTTCAATGGGTTTTTTTTTTTTTTTTTTTTTAAAAAAAAAAATTATACAAAAATATGCTTACCTAATGTAACTGTTGATATTCCAAAAAAACACTTTTGGGTCTGTTTGGAAAGTCACCAAGTAATGAAAATTGATGTAATTACTAGGACAGTAAGTGTCGGCCTAGTAATTACACAACCTTAGTAATTATGTTGATTTGTTTGTTTGCTACAATGTAACTACAATGTAATTACAAGTGTATTGTCTGGTTGCACAAGGGTAATCATAAGGTTTTATTAAAATTATTTATATTAGACAAATAAGGACCTTTATAAATGATATTAAATTGAATATTTAAGATATATATTGTCTTTTGAAAATATATTAATTAGTAAACATATGTTCTTAACTAATGTTATAAAAATAAATAAAAAATAATTGATTTATAATTTTCAATTTAATATATTTTTATTAAATTTATCCTAAAAACTAAAATTATAGAATTTCTATGAACATCATGAAATGCATGTTTGACAAAAAAAATTAATATTATAAATATAATGTCATAAAATTATAAAATGTTTGACAACAAGATAATCTATCGAGTCTAACTTAAAAAATAGCTTAAAACGTAAAATATCGAGTTAATACTCCTAAAAATGAAATTGAAAAATATAACATAAGTTCTAAATTCAAAACAAAAATTTAACATAATACTCTTATGTTGAATTTCAACAAAACACACATAAATATTATTTAAAAGAAAAAAGAAAACTTAAGTCCATAAATTTATTCAACAATGAATTCAACATTAATTTAAAATTAGAATACTAACAAAATTGTACTAATGATTTTTTTTTAACATAATATGAAAAATTGCATGGAATCACATGAAGTAAAAGTGGAGAAAAAAAGGAAATGAAATATAAAAAAATATAAAAGAAATTATTTTATAAAATATTAGAATAATAAAAATAAAAATTAAATTAAATAATTAAAAAATACATTAAAACGAAAAAAATTAAAGGAAGAAATTAAAAAGTAATAAGGTAGTAATTACACCATTAATTACCAGCAATTCACAACCTCCCCTATGAATTTAAGAGTGTAATTACATGTTGCCAATTACACCAAATTACATGATGACCATATAATAACATGGCCAACCAAACAGGGCAAACAGTGTGTAACGACCCGAATCGTTGTTAATTAAGAAGGGCAAAATGTCTTGAGCATGCTGGTGCCCACTGTCCCGCCATAACAGGGTGATGCCACTACGGCGGCGGCGCTCTAGCGGGGTTGGGAGCACCAGAGTGGGATGGTCGGGGGCAGAACTTAATAATGCGAAGTCTTATTTTCTCCTTATTCCCTAAGTGTCAAAAAGAGGCGAGGATCACCCCAGAAACCCTCAAAAGGCTGCTCTAGGTTTGGGAAGGAAGAAGACAGAGATTTCTAGCGTAAGTTTGACAACAACTCGTAGATTCCCAGCCAAAAATCCACCGTCTCGTTGTTCGGAAGCCTTGATTGAAGCTAGAATCCCTCTTCAGCTGCTTGGCGCCCAGGTAGGCTAGGTTTACTCAATTGAATAGTCGCAAAATTTGTGCCCACTGCGTACTATAATGTTAATTGACGGTAGAATTCATGTTTAGGCCTTCGGGCATGGAAAAAGGGATGATTGTACATGTACCCTAGTTGCTGAAAATGAAGTGCACCGTGGGAAAGGCCTTGTCCTGTGAACTAGAGTTAGATGATGGTTCGACTTCTAGTTTGGTGTTGTATATTCTTGTTAATGGCCCTATTGTAGGTGTACATGAATGGGAATAGAGAAACATGAATCGAACCTAATGAGACGACTAAGTATAGATATTTACATACCAGGAACCGTTAATTGACTATGTGACTGTTCATTATGGGAGTGACAATGGTTGTGGTTGTGCTGACTGGATCAGGTGTCACGTTCCAATCACCCTCATCTAGAATGAATTTAGGATGTGTTTGGTATGAAGGAAAATATTTTTCATGGAAAATGCTTTCCTAGAAAATGTTTACCTGGAAAAACAAGTAGACTTTGGAAATATTTTCTCATGTTTGGTTGGTGAGTAGAAATTATTTTACGGAAAAGATTTTTAGTGTCTGATTTATGAATGCATTTTGAAGTTGAAAATATTTTTTAGGAGTAGGGGTGAGGGTGGGGTAAGAAAATAAAAAAATTGAAGTTAAAAATAGTTTTTAAAAACAAGCTTTAAATTATTTTATTTGGGGGGGAGCGGGGGGTGGTTTGAGGGCAGGGACAAAATAATTAATTTTTTCAACAACAAAAATTGTAATTTGAAGTTGGAAGAGAGTTTTGGAAAATGTTTTCCTTAATTTTTTAAGGGAAGTCATTTTCCTTAAATTTGAGAAAAATGAGTTGATTTGGAAAACATTTTCCAAAACATTTAACCCAACAAAACATGAGAAAAATGGAAAGCATTACCAAACACGCCCTTAATCAGTATTACTTTTGTTGGAACCAGTTATGAAAAATCGAATAGAGGAGTTTTAATTTCTCTCTCGGATAAAACAAGCTATGTCTCATCAAGCAGAAGTGTTATCTACTTTCAAACGGCTTGAGATCTGTAGAAGGAACTGCAAGATAAACATAGTCGACCAGATGGTTCAAAACTTTTTCAACCGCAAAGAGATTTCAATAACATCAACCAAGGATCAAGTGATGCAACAATCTCAAAAAACTTAAAGTTTTGAATACTTTTATGTTATATACCTGTGAATGTAACTCAATCATAAAATGACTGAAGATATGAGATTGATGCAAATGAGATCAATTTGTTTGGTGTTTTCTGTAAGATTAAATACATTAATACATATCAGGATTTTGAATACGATAATCTTACATAGAGATATTTAGAGACACATACCTGATGGGAAAGATATCATCACAGAGAAAAGCGGAAGCATTAGTCATAAATTGGTTTCTACCTCCTTACCCTAGCCTTACATTACCACAACTGTTAGCGATGAAATTATTGTAGAGATTATGTGGTAACCCTAATGGGAGGATGGAGGACCAATTTATAGAGATTAAGACTTAATATGGTACGTTCATCAATTAACCAATGTACATACGAGATTTATTAATCATTAAATATTATTTATGGTATTACTTGGGCTACAAGTAAACTTGGGTCATAAGTAAGAAATAATTCTTACATTCTCCCACTTGGCCCAATGACCATATAACATTAATATTTCATAAACATTAGTTATGCATACAATAAATCTCTTCTATAATGTTCATCATACATACCACAATATAACAAACTACTAATGCGAGTCATGGCGGTTGTACGTAAATTTTAAGCTACATACTTCCTTCCATATACTACGTACTACATTAGCAACTTATCATACTAGGTTCATAAGCTGTAAAATATATAATATTATGGTCCAAAATAATGTCTCATAGAGACTTATCTTGTAATATCTCAAAACAATAATATATACACCATTATGAGAAACAAGAAATTCATTAATATATATCAAAAACACATAGTTGAGCTCAGAGTGTAAAAACATCATAAATGTATCAATCATAGGTACAACCAAGACCCATTCTTTGAACATGTTCTTTAAATATCTTTGGTTTTAAGCCCTTTATTAATAGATTTGCAATCATGAGATCAGTTCTAATATTCTCAAGTAACACTCTTTGTTTTTGAACTTCTTCCTTGACAATAAACTACTTTAATTCCATATGTTTGACACCTTTGGAGTACTTATCGTTCTTGGAGAAGAATACTGTTGCAGTATTATAACAATAAATTTTCAGCGGCTTGGTAATGGTGTCGACAACCTCAAGTCCTGAAATGAAGTTTCACAGCCATAATGCATGAATTGTGGCTTCATAACATGCCACAAATTCTGCTTCTATTGTGGACGTAGCAATGACAGATTGCTTACCACTCTTCCACGATATTGCTACTTTAGCTAATTGGAACAAGTAACCAAATGTGAACTTTCTAGTGTCGACACATTCAGCAAAATCTTAATCCGAGTATCTAGTAAATATGTAGGCTAATTGTCCAAATCATATAATAATATTTTCATTTTTAGTAAGTTTTTGTCATATGATTTATCCCGATATTATTTGCAATTGTAAGTTTCCATATGATGCTTTGATTCTTTCAAACCCAACAATATCTAGTCTAGTTGGTGACTCTTTTATTTTCAAGTGGCTTTCTCAAGGTTGTATAATAGAAATTGTTGGTTGTTAAACCCAGATAGACTTGATAGAACTAAAGATACTATACTTTTATTTTATTATGGGCATGGATTGATTGATATATTTTTACGCAAAAATCAATTATCGTAGTGGTTATTCCCACTTTGTTTCACCCCTATTATAGATAATTAGAATTTTATATAACATGGGTCTAAATGATTTTTAAAAAAAAGAGATAAAGTATCAAAAACACACCTAAACTATATACATTTTTTGAGTTTCATACCTAAATAATTAGGAGTGTGAGTTTCATGCCTAAACTATCACTTATCAGTTCGAGAAACACACCTCAGTGGTGTGTGTAATACACCCTCTTTTATTTGCAAAAACATTGACACATGACATTCCACATAAATTATTTTACCTTGACAAAAATTAAATAATAATCTATTAGTATTGATTAAAAATTAAAGATTAAAGTATTAATATCCCAAAAAAATTATTATTTTTCAAAAAGTAAAATTTAAATTATTTTTCTTGCCCCACTCCACCACCTCCCCATCCCCCCGCGGACATCCCCCGTCCTTTAATTTTTTTAAATTTCTTTTATAAAATATTTAAAAAATAAATCATATCGGGGGGAGAGGGGTACGGTGAGAGGAAATGATGGCGTAGGAATAAGAAAAATATTTTACATTTCATTTTATCAAAATATATTATTATTTTAGGTTAATAATTCTTTAATCTTTAATTTTAACTAAGCTAATAATTTGTTTAATTTTTGTCAAGGTGAAATGTTTTGTCCATGTGGGGTGTGATGTGACAAATTTTTTAAAGTAAAAGACAGAGTGTGGTACACACACCATGAAGAGAATGTAATAAAAGAGAGGGATGTGTTTCTCAAACTAATAAGTGATAGTTTAGGTATAAAACTCACACTCTCAAAAAAATGAGATATGGTCAGTTGAAGTTGCAAATTTAGAAAAATCATAGGTAATTTAGTTGCGAAATTGGTGGCGTTGGAAAGAAAATTCAAATACCTTTAATTTGATAGGTTATGGGCCATGTAACTCTTTATATTCTAAGAGATATGGTCATTTGAAGTTGACCCACAGAAAATCTTACATCAAAACTTAAACGGTAAGGAAACTTTCAACTCAACTTTGTGCTAGGAGTTTTTAGTGACCTTAATTGATATCCAAAATCATTCCCACACTATAGAATTTACCTTTACACATATGGATAATTAAGAACCACCCGATATGACCCTACAAGTAAATGAAGAATAGTTCGGGTCTAACTTAGAATTTTTTGGGGTGTTACACATACATCCTCGATTTTATTGTTTGTGTTGAGGTAGAGTTGAATTTTATTTAGTTGCTTATATCGAATCCGACCCGTTTATATTTGACCCGCCCCGCTCCACTCATTTGTGAATACTACTATAGTATGCTTAGTTATCTTTTTCAACCCCTTCGACATAAATCATGCCTCCGTCTTGAAGTATGCAATATTTACAATATTGTAATCGTATAAGATTTTTATCCATGTTGAGATGATTTCCCCAGAATATGTCTTCTTAATTCCAACATTGATCCATTTGGGAAATTCTTTCAATAAGTCGACTTTAACTTTTACCTTGACACAACTAGGTCTAGATTTTCTTATTGTAGCCATGTCAACATGTAACGGTTTTCCCACTGCTTTGACCATCGTACACAAGGATTCTTTAACGAAAAAAAATTAGTTGATAAGGATGGAAAAGAGATCCAGGCAAAGGCAGTAGAAGTTTCCATCTCTAGGTTGAACTAGGGTTCCCACTTTAATTTAGAGTGCATTTGATAGTATACCCGTCTTTAGCCTTCAAAAATATGTTGGTTTTCACATGACATGTACGTAATCTTACATAGTGATAAGGAGAATTAGGATGTTTCTATCACTCAAGAATCCTACCTTACACTCAGCCTTGAATCTCACACCGTAAAGGACTAATTTTACGAATCTCTTCTAGTTATAACGAACAATAAGTAAATTGTCCAATTATGGAAAACTGTAAATCTTCTTTAATGATCACAGTCTCAAAAAATACATTTTCTCGAACTCATTTTAATATTATTTCTTTGTATAAATAATTCATGGATTAGTTATACACACTACATGGTATAGAATGTCTAACTAATACCTTACATTTCGCGATATTAAGAATAAATAGAATTTAATACCATGGTATTAATCTGTGTAAAGATATACCACTCAAATTCTTTTAACGATTTTGTTTATTTTCTGTGTTTTATGTTTTATATTTGTACTAGTAAATTTATTTAAATAAATTAGCTTACAAATTTTATTATTTAGAGAGAGTTGTTATTTGTTAAATAAATCCAATACAAATCAATATAATATTTGAAATGTGAGTTGTTTAACATTTACTAATTGAAAAGACAAATATATCACTACATGACGTTTGTGATCTTTATTTGAATGTCGTATTGTTGATATATATATATATATATATATATATAGAGAGAGAGAGAGAGAGAGAGAGATTGTATTTGCGCAATTTATAAAATTGCATACATATTAAAAGAAATAATTCATAAGTACCCTTGAACTATGACTAAGATCTCAATGACACACATTTACTCATGTTTATAACATATTTTTAGGTATTAAAATAGAGTTAAGGTATAAAATAAATGTGTTTATCATGAACAGTTAATTTGAAATAAATTTATTGTATCATACTAGTGATATGATAATAGATATTCTTATTATACTTTAATATGATATAGGAGAACAATTATAATCCAACTTTGAAAGATAGGAGTTTTCCACTTTTAAGTTTTATATATATATAAAGTTCTATATAAATAATTAGTGTATTTGTCTTGCTGAGAGTGCAGAGGTATATTTTTAACTTGTGAAATTATGAATGATGTCATTTTAGTCATATCTGGTTTTTCTTCTTCAAATAATTCTTTGGTATAATTACACCAAGAACTATCTTATTAATTCCAAATATTTCTCTCCATTCAATTATATAGCTTATAAAAAATATTATTGTATTAATAAAATCAAGGATAAAGATAAGCGATAAAAATATTTTAAAAAAATAAATTAAAATGATATTTGAATTCAAACTTAAATAAAATTTGATTTGTAATGGAGCTTTACTTTCTTAGCCCCTCTTACATATACTTCTACAATGATTTATAATGTTAAGATCACTTCTCTTCTTTTTTTTTAAGTTATTGATCACTAACTTTATTACTGAATTTTAATTTCATGTTGTACAAAATTTATCCATTATAAAATGTAAATAGATATAACTAACTAATATCCTTATTAATATCTTACGCACCATAAGAATATTAGATAAAGTGACAAGCTATTAAAAACTTACATATTAATGTAAGGATACTAATTTATGAATAATACGATAACTATTAAGTTAGGACAAAACTAGGAAACAAATTATAAATTATAATGTGAAAAAAGTTGAAGGGCTTTTAGATGAGAAAATATTTTTTCAAAAAAGACTTAAAATCTATATATCATATAACTAAAATCTCAATGAATAAGGAAACATTAAAATATAAAATTTAAGTAACAAATTTAAGCTTAGTATTCTATATATTGATATAAAAAAACACTCAGCTGCTTATGACGTGTTACGTAAAAAATTCGTTCAAATTAGATTAGCGAAAAGTAATAAAAATAGAGTAAAACAAAAGAAGGGGGAAGAGGGGTGGGGAGAATATTTTGAATAATTTTGAGAATACAATAAAATAGTTAAATAATATACATATTATTGTCCATAAAACTTTAAATTAGAGAGATGTGAACACTAAAATAAAATTATAAAATCACGAGTAAACACAATAAATATATATGTTTTATATTAATTTGAAAATTATTTAATGATTATATTAAGCTAAATGATAAGCTTATAAAAATCAATACTAACAATTTAATGATTTCAAATTGTGAACAATATAATAGTAATAATAAAATATGATACATAAAATTTATTCGTTGTGTCTATTCACATAGAATTAGTTATGGGGTGAGGGTGGGTGGGGAGGGGGAGGGGAAGGGATTGCATTTCATTAATGATGAACAATATGATAGTTGAACTTTTGTATGATTTACTATACTCGAACAAGATATCACAATAAAAAAAATTAAAAATAATATTTTAATATTATATACGCATTACGCGGGTACGTATACTAGTAACATATATATAGAACAGTGATGGAGATTAGAACATAATTAATTTTTTTAAAAATACACTCTCTCGTACTCATTTTAATATTATGTCAAACACATAATTCCTCGATTTTATTGTTTGTGTTGAGGTAGAGTTGAATTTTATTTAGTTGCTTATGTCGAATCTGACCTGTTTATATTTGACCCGCCCGCCCCGATCCACTTATTTGTGAATACTATTAGTGTGCTTACTTATCTTTTTGAATCCCCTCGACAAAAATCATGCCTCTGCCTCGAAGTTTGCAATATTTGCAATACTTTGGCATCTAATCATATAAGAATTTTATCCATGATGAGATGATTTCCCCATAATATGTCTTCTTAACTCCAACATTGATTTGTTTGAGAAATTCTTTCAATAAGTCGACCTCAACCTTTACCATGACAAAACTAGGTCTAGATTTGCTTATTGTATCCATGACAACATGTAATGGTTTTCCCACTGCTTTATCTATCGTAAACAAGGATTCTTTAACGAAAAAGTTAGGTGATAGGGATAAAAAAGAGATCTACGCTAAGGCAATAGTAGTTTCCTCCTCTAGGTTGAACTAGGGTTCCCACTTTAGAGGTCACATATGATATTATATCAGTCTTTAGCCTTCAAAAAATATGTCGATTTTGACATGACATGTACGTAATCATTCATATTGGTAAGCCGAATTAATATGTGTCCATCACTCAAGAATCCTTCCTTACATTCAGGCTTGAATCTCACACCGTAAAGGATCAATTTACGAATTTTTTCTAGGTTTGACCAGCCATAAGACAATTTTCCAGAAGCATACTGTAAATCTTTTTTAATGATCATGATCTGAACCTCTTCTTCCTCCCATAATACAGTTGGGTCTCCATGGATGGAAGTAATATCTTTGATAGGGATAGGCATTGTGATTTTGTCTTCTACTTTATTAAAATTCGTTGCACAGTTCAATGGTGGTTTTGGTGGTGGTTCATCAGCATGGAGCTTAGGCCATCTATCGCTGGCGTTGACAATGACTCTTAAATTTAGGGTTTTGGTACGAATTCCTTTGGTAGCTCATCACTAATGGTATGCCAGATTATGGTAAAACATAGGATGGGCAGAGACAAGCAGAAGAAAGTTTAATTAGGACAAAGTTTATAGAGGTTGTAGAAACATCAAAAAACTGAAAAATACTAATGAGTCATTTGGAAGGGAATGTTAGGAGAAATAGTCCATGTATTTGTATGGTATTATTTAGTACTATGTTTGGTAGGAATTTAAGGCCTATGTATAACTAATTCATGGATTAGTTACACACCCAACATGATAGATGATGTATAACTAATACCTTATATTTGGTGATATTAGGAATACATAGAATTTAATACCACGGTATAAATCTATGTAAAACAAAAAAAATATCCCTCAGAATTCTTTTAACGGTTTTGTTTATTTTCTGTATAATATTTGAAATGTGAGTTGTTTAACATTTACTAATTAAAAAGGCAAATATATCACTACATGGAGTTTGTGATCTTTATTGAACGTACAATTGTTGATAGATATATATTAAGTTCTAAATAAATAATTAGTGTTTTTGTCTTGCTGAGAGTGAAGAGGGATATGTTTAACTTAGTGAAATTATGAATGTTGTCATTTTAGTCATACTTGTTGTTTCTTCTTCAAATAATTCTTTGGTATAATTACACTAAGTGATCCTTCGATCAACTTTTTGAGTGTATATAATGTATATTTAAAGTATAGCTCATGTATAGATGAACTATATTGTATAGTTAATGTCTATTTTCTATAACTTACAACGAGCTATATTTAGTCAATGTATACTTTCTATGATTTTTGGCTATTTTTTATGTCAATAAAACTTTGTTATATTTGTTGTAAACTAATTACTTTATTGTATATATTTAAAACTACTCCTATATTTGTCATAAACTAATTCCCTTCTATCATAAGCCTTAAATAAATGTGAAAATGTCTACTAGAAATCTGCAAATTTTCCATCAGGACATTATATACAATATGAGATTTCTGTCGGAACAATGCGGTATATTAAAATCAAAAAGTGATTAAGCGAAAAACCTTTCCAATTCGAGCACTAAACTGCGGTATAAATAATAATAATATTTATAAATTCAAACGCCCTCATATGCTTGATGTGATACATTGTAGGTCTCTAAATGATGATTGACTAGGAAAATTCAATTGTAAATGCAAAATTCGTGTTACTATTAAAACATTAAGGGGTCGTTTGGTGTGACGGATAAAGACAAATAATCCTAGGATAATTTTTTAGTACCCATCAATTCTTTGTTTGGTTACAAAGTGTGGGATAACTTATTCCAGGATTATTAATTATGACTGAGATAACTTATCCCTACTTGTGGGTGGTGTACTAATCCCGGAATATGTTATCCCGGGATAAAAATGTAAAATAACAAAATTACCCCCTTAAACCCACTGTTATAAACAAACAATTTATTCTTAGAGGGTATTTTTGTTAACACACAACTTACTCTTAGAAATTATGTCATGCATATTTGACAAACCAAACAACCAATAAGAAATAATCTTAACATAACTAATACTATCATAACTTATCCCAACATAACTTATCCCAACATAACTTATCCCATCATATTTAATCCCAAGATAACTTGTCTTCAAACCAAATGACCCCTAAGGGTTTTATTAATCATTTAATATATATATTTTTTAAAATGTTCTCAAATAAAATGGCAGTCAAGTGCAATCCAATAACATAATTCTAATTAAGGAAAATATTTATCCTCTAATTATGATAATAAGATCTATATCTACCGAGACAAAGAATGAAGGGAAGTGAATCTATGATAATAAGGTCTATATCTACCGAGACAAAGAATGAAGGGCAAGTGAATCTAATGTTTTTCATTTTCAATACTTTTCTTCAATGCAAAAAGGAAAGAACATAAATTTCTAGGCTCCCCAAGTTATCTTAAAACACAATTTCCTATATAAAGTTGTTGGTGTTAAGACCAAAACTCACAATTTTACTTTCACAATTTCTTAGTAATAGTTTATAGATTACAAGAAAAATCAGCAAGGGTCCTCAAAGGGTTGACATGGTGAAAATCAAGAAGGCAAGTAACTTAGGAGTTACGTTTTCTAAGCGTCGTGTTGGTCTGTTCAAAAAGGCTAGTGAACTTTGTACGCTATGTGGTGCTAAAATTGTCATTGTGATATTTTCCCTCGACGGCAAAAATGTGTTCTCCTTTGGTGACCCTAGCGTGGACAGGTTGGTGGAGAGGTTCCTTGGGAGGAACCTCCCTCCAGCAAATAACGATGTCCACAATCAACAAATCGTGGCTTGTAGAGAAGCTGGTATTCGTGAGCGCAATACCAAGCTCATGAACCTCAAGGGGGTTCTCCAGATGGAGAAAAATTGCGGAGAATCCCTTCGAGAAATTAGGAAGAGAGCTGATGGTGTATAGTGGGAATCTTCTATCGAAGAACTTAACTTATTCCAACTTCAACACTTGAAGAAGGCATTGGAAATTCT